>NW_008794125.1:5036804-5072511 GCF_000699145.1 Aptenodytes forsteri | reverse complement strand
CGAAAACATCCCTGTGTTATCAACACTGTTTCCAGCACAAATCCAAACCACAGCCCCATACTTGCTACTATGAAGAAAATTAACTCTATCCCAGCCAAAACCAGCACAGCAGGGTTTGAGCAGCGGCCAAAGAATTAGAATAAAAATGGAGGTCAGCCGTCTTACAGCTCCATAAACCCTTGGCAAAGGATTTGAAGTAACTTCATTTGAAGAAAGAAAAATTTTTACTAAATGACCCTGCATCAATCTTCTATCCTGCCAGATTGTGATTACTACTCAAGAGAAATGCAATACTGCTGGGAAGCAGAAGCAGCACAGTGTTTCACATACAACTGAAAAAGAGGCATCAGGAAGAAGTTAGATAGCTAAACCTATCAAAAGTTCTCCAACCTATTTGTTTCATTCCTTTACCACAGAAGATGCATTTGAACATGATTGTTCTGGAAGAAACTGTTTTCCCTCTCACCCAGTTTGTGGGGCATTGGTGATTTTACTCTCACATGCTGGCATAAAGGAATATGTTCAACTAAAATAACGCAAAAGTTTAATTAATGTAAATCATTACAAGGCTGGTGAGTTCTTATTGGTAAATTAATCTAATTCCTAAATTGCACTTTCAGAGGACCAATTTTTACACTTGCCTTATGGTAGCATTTGAAGATTGCTGTTTGGACTAAGAACTTTTGCTAATACATATTGCTGAGATGGAAGTTAGTACCTCAGCATTATTGATAATTAGAAATCATTATTTATACTATTACAATACAATAAACAAATATATGTCAAATACCTGTAACAACAGTTTGCTCTTTACTACTGAGAAACAGAAAGGAAAAGAAAAGAAAAAGAAGAAAATAAGGAACCTCATAATCCAGCCTTCCTATTTCAAGGAGCACCTTAGGACACCTTCACTTTAACCTATTTTCATTGGTTCAAGTAAAGCCTACATCTTTGGTACCCTAGAGTGAAAATGTCCTTGCATATCTGAGCTAGGTACATTTATTTCTGCTGAACTGAGATAAACAGCTATATTGCACCCAAAGGGAATGTGTGAAGTATGCATGATAGTGACAGTGCTGAGAAGGAAGACTGACTGGGACAGCACGTGTCCAGGACGAGGAGACACGCGCAAAGACGAGCATTAGCTAACAAGAAATCAGATAGAGAAATTGATGTGAAATGCAGTAGATTGATTTCAAATCATCTGATCAGGTGTCAGGGCTCTGAGGGCACCAAAAGACCTTCTTGTCCTTGAGCAGCCTCACCAGGGCCCCCCACCCACACCCTCTGCCCACGGGCCAAGAAGAACAGTTAAGGTCAGGCCCGCACCCCACCGTTACTTGAAATATGGTGTGGGCAGGCCTACAAGAAGAGAAATAACTTGCAACAAAGTGCGTTCTAAACCAAATCACTACATCCTACAGATTCTCTTCACTTTCGAGTAGTATGGTTTATATGGTTGCATGATTTGTATGACCTAAACATAAAGTAGAAACAGACACAAATGCAAATATTTTGAAGCACAGAAATTTAAACAGTCACTTTCCATCCCTAAAATGTTAAGAGTAGCATCTTCTCTAAATAAAAATTAAGAGGGTCACACTAAAAATTTCCCTACGTTTAAAAAATATTCTTAAATTTACATTGAAACTAGAGGTATACTGTTCTACTGACATCCTTGCTCCAAAGCATTGGGGTTGAACAGAAAGCATCCGGGAATAGAATTCAAATATTGCTAAAGCATTTACTGTCTAGCACAGGGTCATGTTTTTGGGTTGGCTTGCTTTCAGTTTTTTGACTTATGCATATATGAAGGCTTCTGTGGCTGGCTGGTTTGTTTGTGGTTCTTTGTTGCAATGTTTTGTTAACCTTCCTTTATGTATTTTTAATGAATACTACAAATAAGAAATGTGTAAACTCATCCTGAGAAGAGGCTATAATGTCTTCCCGTGCTTTTGATTCACTGCCTCATTTGCAAGATTGCTGCTTATTCACAAATTAATTATGCAATGGCATCTTTAGCTAATAAAGTCTAAACAAAAAACATTTAATCCAATTCATAGTTTTCTCTCAATCAAACCAAGTCTGTCAAACATAATTACATTACACATGCAAAGCAGGAATGAGCCAAACATGTGCCACACCTGCTTAGCACTTCTTCAGGCAGACGATATACAGTAGAAGAACAGTTGGCAGCACAGATGGCAAAGCAAAGAAGACTTGTGAAAAATGTAGTTGCGGAGTGTGGGTTTGTGCCTTTTATTGATGGGAAGGGTCAGATAGCGATCTCGGTTTATGTCAAACACACCTTTCTGGTCCCTTTAGGCTTGACAACTCTAATTTTGGAGATACAAACCCCAGCCTTGTGCTTTCTAAAGGAAGAGACCTCTGCAGCTCATTGCTGGTTTCCACCCGTAGCCACGAGCTCTGGGGACATGTGTGTTACCATTTATGATCATGGAGACCATACCATATTTTAGGGTGAATCTAAACAATGTATCCCCCCACCAACATCGTTGCATATCTACATAATGAAACCTATAATAATAAAGATAGTGATTCTGTACATTTCAGTGCATTCAGTTCACGTAAACTCAATAAGGAGCCAGGTATTTTACTTATGAGCACAAAACCAAAAGATAACACAAGCAGTCCTGGGTAGCTTTTCAATTTTGTGGATATGCTTAATTGATAAAACATATGATTAATATTAATGTGCATTTATCATGATTTCTACTTAAAAACTATGTAATTATATCAAGAGGCAGAGTTTCTTAAAATTGCTTTAGCTAGACATTTCATGATATCTCCTGATACAACTGAAACGATCTCTACCATTTCATTTACAAAGTTAGCGTCTTGCAGGAGGCAAGATACACAAACCCAATCGATGCAGCACTCCTTATTTCCTAAAAGATCTAATATCTAGCCTTTGGCTTCCTGTACACACAGGAAAGAAAAGAAACTCAAAAACCAAAACTCAAAATGTTCTTATTCAAAACAGCTTATGTCTCTTATCTCAGTTACTGTTATCTGCTTCTTCTCATTACTGCAAACTTGTCCTCTACAGAAGTCTTTTCACATCTGTTGTATATATTCTGTATTTGTATTGCATTCGTGTTATAAAAGCTCAGTATGAAGCCATCGCTGCAGTTAGCTGCTTTGACCACGTCCTGTCTTTGAGGTTCTTCATAACTTTCTCCAGTTTGCCAAGCTTTAGGGAAACGTTATTTCCACCACACAGGTTTTCTTTCCTGATAGACTGAGACATCTATTAAAGAAGATCTTGGGTTACATCCACAGAGGATACATCCATAAAGGAATTATAAGGATGTGAGGGCAAGTGGGTTTCGCAAACTTTACTAATTGCTACAAAATGTTTTCTCTCATTTCTTTCATTATAGTGGTTCTATCAAAGATACTGTATACCGTAAGATTTAGCGTAAACTTACACCAACTCATGGAACGCACCGAAGGATGGTATGCCCTTTTCCGTTACCCATGCAGTGTGCCCCTGCAGTACTGCATCACCACAGCCCAGGGGTCTGTGCTGCACCGGTTGTGCCATGCTGACTGGGGAGAGCTGGGAGAGAGCGTGGGAGGGAGCTGCCTTTCCATCCTTGAATGTGGTAATCCAGAGAAAAATAAGAAGAGACTCAGTTCCAAGTGAACAAATTTAATTCGGGGCTCCCCACTTACTTTCAATATACATCTGGCTGTGCTATACTGGCTGCAAGATTTTAGTAACTGTAACGTAATTTAATAGGTAAATTAGCTTATTAAGAACATTTTCTAATAACAGTCTTAAGACTCAGTTCTAAGTTCACTGTTGGCATCCCTGCATCAAAGCAGAATATAGCTCAAATATATGCATAGTTATCCTACAGCAGGAAGAATGGACCTGTCCTGACTGCTGTGTTTCAAGTATGTTATACATTAGAGGAGCTCATTCTCCACTGAAGTTTTCCTCCTGCTTTCAAACTTGTTTTCCACTTACGTGACCAAAATGCTAACAAAGTATTCATACAGTATTTCCCACAGGCGTAGGTACACTAAATGGAGACTCTGCAGCATCAAGGACTGGGAAAATGGTATTGAAAACAGTGCATGTTCAAATAACTTCTGCAGTAGTCATTCCCCAGAATGCTAAATTTTCGAATCTATTAGTGTGCTTCCAAATTCAAAAATATTCTCGTACAGAATATTTTGTCTGCTTTTCTCCAAGGACACTTGACCAGAGGGCTGTTAGCAAGAGCTGGAAAACTGTCAGTGGAACTAAAAAGATAGCCGCAAATAAATAAATAAATAAATAAAGCACAAACCATTTTTCAGGGACTGAGTGCAAAAAATTATTCAGAGAAAAATACACTGGGATTTAACTTAAACAAAGTTTAAAGAAATTCACAAAGTTTAAATTACTGAATGAACAACAAATGTCCTGGGAGAATCCTTATGACAGCACAAGTCAAAAATAAATCAGCAGAAAGGAATACATATGTTTTTCTGAGAAGAGAAATCTCAGTGCCATCATAAGTATTAAAACTAAAAATAAAAAAAATTAACCAGACAATCTTATTCAGAAAGCATAACTGTTCCAGAGCCTCAGCTCCATTGATAGACACCGAGATGAACCAGCAAGCAAAGCTATAAAACCAAAATCCCAAACGAATAAATAAAAAGGCCATCTTCTGTTTCAGAAATCAGCAGTCCCATAACACGTTGCTCTATAAATTTCTTCCCCACAGACTGGAAAGAGAACGTTCTTGACTAACGGATCTTTCTTGCTGAAATATCACCTGGGATGTATAGTACTCACTACCAGGCCTGCACCATCTGCTTACTGAGGCTCTAATAAAGTCAGCGGCATAAGCGCTTCATGTTTGCATAGCACTGATTTAAAGGAAATTGTGTCCGTTCTTACTTTGTCACACAGGGACATATATAAAAAGCTCAAGTTTACACCCTGTTATTGTCTCAGCTGCGCGTTATTCCAAATGAAGCTTAGTGAACGTTTTCCTAAATCTGAAAAATGCTGTTTTTCTGGTATTTATATTTCAATCTGAACTAGATCAGAGCCAGTGAAGTATCAATCAATAAATGTTAACGCTCTTTATAGTTGGTCACGGATTGTACTGACAGCTGTTTGAAGGGTGGCCACAGGGCTGCCATCTGGGCACCAAAATCTTTCCCCCCGCCCTGCTTCCAAGTACCACAGTCCTGAAGTCTTTGGGCATTTCTACCAGGTACAATGGAGCACAGCACAGACAGCATCAAAATAAGACCATTTAGAGCCAGAAGCAGCATGAATATGGAGCTTTACACCAAGCAGGTACTTAATAGCCTTCCTGAGACAAGATCATTTCCATGGGGTGCAATGCTGACATGCTGAAACAACCCAGAGGATACCGGTGCATCTTGCTGCAGTGAACCAGTGTTAGTGCTAACAAACCCGGAGACACCACGGGTAACGTTCCGCAGCACTGTGCTGCGTCAGGCAGACATAGGCGTTGCTGTCAGCTCTGCTGTGCTTTTAATAAGGATGCAGCAAAAAGTCACGTTAGTTTTTTAAAAACTAAGCCCGATTCACCCTCTTTTCAGCCAGCACTATTTATATGAGATTAATACCACCTACAAACAGAAGGTAAGATATGGTCACGTTTTAAAGTCAAAAAAGGACCCTTACTCTCTCAGCTTTCAGCCTTTGGATTTTACAGAGGATTTGGGTTGGTGGGGTTTTTTTTCCTCCCAATCAGATATAGGTACCATCTATTAAGTGATGCGATCTTTCATCTTTTAATTTTTTTCATTTAAAAATCTGAAGTACTAAAGTAATAGACAATTATTCATTCCCCTACCTTTAATACAAAAATTTAAATAACAATGGTTAACATAGAGCGTATGAGACGTGCAGTATCCAAATTTGTCATCTCTCATCATTGTGGCAACCGTCACTGCACTTGGGTTTCCACTTGAAAGCTAGATCCTGTAAGATTTTGAACTTTCATTGAAAAGTGCTAGTTGTCAGAGAATAAGAAAATATTCATATGTCTAAAACACTCAAAAATATACAGCAAACAACATATCTCCATCTTTATTTTTTCCCTAAGCTTTGTTATCTCTGTACCCATCTAATGATTTTTGTCTGAATGTCTGAAATTGTGCAATAAAGGATAACTTCACAGCCAAACAAATGTTACAAATATTTATGTATGATTTAATCTAAGTATACAGCCCCAATGGTGATGTTTACGTGCACAACCATAATCATATGCATAAATATCTGTCAGACAAGTATCTGTTTGATTTCAGAACTGATTTATAATAATTGATGGTTTTGTTTGGAAACAAGATTATTGGAAAATGACTCCTTGAAAACTGCACTATTTTATACCCAGGAAAATGTTCCCGATTAGAAAAACAAATAAAATAAAAAAATGCTAGACCAGACTGATAATCTTGCAACAAAATATGGAAATGGCTATGCAAAGCCCTTTGATTCCCTTGATATTTAACATTATTCTAGCAAAAGGGATTATTTGACAACTTTTCAAGTCAAAGCATAGCCAAAAGCAACTTCCATTAGAGGAAGACAACAAGGTAACCTAAACATCCAAGTACAGCAGGAAATGGATTTTCAGCTGGCCCCTAATGGCTAACGTCACACCCTCTGCTATGGGTAGAGGTGTCAGAGTAACCTTGCTGTCATTCATGCCATAGTCTTCTGTTACCCTCCCACAGACTTAGGCTCTTTCACTCATTACTGAAAAACAGCAAGTTCTCCTGCATAATGCAGCAGCTCTTCAACAATGAAGAGAAAAACTTGCATGTGTCTGTCCTGCTGATATTCCACTGACGGAAAACATTTAATTGTACAACTATGGAATTTTAATAAGTATTGATTTTATTCCTGTCATGAAGAGAGAGCACTGTGAATCTTGTCAAACCAGAATTGAACACAGGTTAATGCAGGGTTATATACTGATCCATTTGTCTCTTTACTAAGACTATTTATTCCTTCACTAGCAGAAAAGTACCAAAAGATGCAAGCATATTCCGAAGATTTGCAAATAATGAATGCCTAATCTAACTCATCGTTTGATGTGGAATAACATTTTCAACACCTATATATTGCCTCGTTTATGTCAGACTGTGAAAATTTACACTAGTAGACATTTACGGAGATACAGGCAAAGCCAGGGGAGAGGAGAAAAGGATTTTGCCATTCCTAAATCTATAAAAAGTTTATTTGTGGAAGAGCTCTGTCAGTTGGGATTTGTGTGCTACATTCCTAAAATACATAGGCAGGCCTGCAAAACTGCTCAATAACCTTGTATGCAAAAGGAACACAGTGACAGCTGAAAAAGATGGTCGTACTCGGGATTAAGGCCAGTATTTATCTTCTTGGCAAAGGTGTCTACGTGAAAGACTAGAGTAATGATACCATACTCTACAAACTACTACAAAAACAAGATCAAGAAGAATTGCATAAATACACCTATATAACATCCATCACATTAATGAGAATGTAGAGACAAATGCAACTTTCTGCTAAACTTGGCATCCATTGACTACAGAAGAAAGTTAGACACCGCAGAGACAAATACTATCCTGAAGCCATTGGAAGACCATGGATCTGAAATGATTTGACACACAAAAGTTCATCTGTCCAACAAAGTAGCATCTTTCAGGTTTGGCAGCCCACCAAAAGCAAAACTGAATGCTATTTCAGCTTGGTCTCTGAAAGATCTGCTTGGGAAGCTGATCTCGCACAGGAAAGGATGCTACAGTATTAGAAAAACCTCACTCACCAAAGCTTTATGTGAACACTATTTGAATATCTGAATCTAAGGAAGAAGGTAGTGATGGCTGGGCTAAATTGATAGACTAGCAATCTGAAAACAGAAGCGTTAGTTTAGCATCAGATGAGGTGGAAGTAAAAGGACTTCTCTTTTTGACCAACGAATACACCAAGTTATAGGGATATTTGCTCAGTATGTTGCTGGAGAGAGTGGAAGGCTTTGCAGAGCTAGTAGGGGAAAGTTAGCATATACTGTGAAATGTGAAAACTTTCAAAGAAGTACAAGAAGATCTAAACTGGTGAAAAAAGTACCCACGTACCGCTTAGTCATATTGATCTGAATTTTTAAAAGTATCAAGCGTTAACTTAATTCCCATTTTCAAGCTTTTGTAGCCTGGTAAATTGCAATGCTTTTCTCTTTATATTTTCCACCTGTAATTCTGAATTGTTTTTCAAGGGAAGGTAAAAATCATAATTCCCATGGAAGTAAGGTGGAACTGTGAGATTACAGATTATTTTTTTTCTTTTTTAATTCCAGACCTCTGTTAAGCAATTTTTCATCATAAACCAGATTTGATGGCTTTATAGTTACGCAATCAGTTATTATTGAATCCTAAAGGTAAAAATAAAAATACCACTTTTAAGTAATTGTGCTCAGAGCTATGAGTAATCATCCAGTTTTTATTTTTCTTTTACAGCAGTCAGCCAAAAGTGCTCTTTAGCCAAGAGCTATGTACCGAGGATAAGTGGTTTGTTTTCTGTAAAGTTACGAGACAGAAGATGCAAAAGGTTCAGGTTGCACAAGAAGTCATAAAGAAATGTTAATGATTGCAAGGGTGAGCACTAAGTGATAAAATGTGATGTAAAATGCCTGTGTTTTGCTCGGAAAAAAACCCAAAGGAAGTGAGGTCCTACAGAGTGGTGTCATTGTGAACTGTAGACAGCAGATGGTTATGAGTGCGCCTTGAGTCCCACAGATGCGAGTCAAAGTGATGATTGTACAGCCTGTCTCAAGTCCATACAACAGAGAGATACAATATCCACAAAAGGATCAGGCTGTTAAACACCCCCTTTTGTAAAAGAACCCATTACATGTTTGGCATGAAGCTCCCTTAGTGCTCCGAGTTTACTGTTTCTGATGAATGCCAAAGGCCTTCTGCATCTGTGTCATATCCCTATGTCAGCAAATGACCGGCAATTTCTGCATTGCCTGACAAACATTTGAAAAGGCACAGTGTGAAAATGTATGCATTTCAAATGTCTCCTCCAAATTGTTATTAGCAGACCCGAAAACAAAACAGCTCCAATGGCACCAACTACAGCAAAATAAAGTGAACCAAAGTTACCGCTCTCCCAGATTGGTGGCAATCGCAGCTCCTCTCCCTAGTCACAGCTCTTTGCAGCTGTTTGTTGTCAGAGCGGAAAGTACGAGCCTTGGCATTTCTCCTCTCTGCTGTACTCTGGATGGCTGCTCAGCACATCGAGGTAATTGACTCATCTTGGCTCAGTCATAACCTCAATCAGCTGGACCATCTCATTTTCCCCACAGCCAAGGAATCCTGCCGTTCTTAATATTAGGGCAGCAGCCAACCTGTTTTCAGAGGGAAGCTTATTGCAGAACATCCCTCCGTATCCCTGGGAATTAGCCGAAAGCTTAAATGTTTCTTTTGAAAGAAAATACTTTTTCCAAGAAGGGAAAAAAAAAAAAAAAAAATCACTTTCTACTGTCTTTCTGAAAAGTCTCTGAACAAAAAGCCAAATCCCAAAACAACACTGGGAAAAAAGTGGAAAGAAAAAACATTCTGGGTTAAATGTGAGCCTCACGCTTGCTGAATTCACAATCAAAGTATTTGTTCATTGGATTTGAAATCCATTGCAGGTTACTTTCATCTCATCGCAGAGTTGCAAAATGGAAATCTGCGTTTTAGACATTTGCAGATTTTGAGGCACTGGGATTCACAGAATCCGTGCCAATAAAAGTGACAGTCTTCGCCTTGCCTCTCTGGAAAAGTAGCACTGTTCCTCCCCCCCCCATCCATAACAATTGTGGTTCTGAACGCAGTGAACCTTAATCAAACCTTCTTTATAAATATCGAAGTTACCAAGTATTTTTATAAATTTCACAATCACCTCAGTTATAACTATATTTGGGGATTATGTGGCACACTGCATTATTTTATTCCAGATTCTCATTTCGCTCCATAAACACAAGTGAAGTTCAGCAAAAACAGATAACCTAATTTTAGGAACTTACATTGATTCCAAACCATAATTTTAGCTCAAATTCAGATTGTCACAAACTTTAGGGAATTTAGGGGACTAATGTTAACCTGGTCCTTGAGTGAATGCAAGTTTTCAAGCAATTCCTGCCCTTTCCTTAGCACTTTTTTTTGTGATTTTGACAGCAGTAAAGGCAGGGCAGAGGAGAAGGGAGGTGGGGCCACAGCAAGAGCAGCAACATGTTCTCCATGAGCTGAAGGCAGGGAAGTAGCAGGGACACCATTGTATGGTTGAACCATCTTGGTTCAACAAATTTCTGCCAAAGGCTGAACTTCCAGGAAGAGGGAAAGCTCCTTCCTCCAAGCAAGGCAGAAGGCCCTGCTCTGTGCTTTTCATTTCTCTGTCAGGTACTGGTACCCATGACTTACTTCTTTCCTGAGCAGTCTGGGTATGTCCATTTGCTTCCCACAGCTCCTTGGCCAAGCCCCCATTATGCTTCAGCATATCTTATCTTCAACAATGAATTTCCCCGGTTATGCACAGACTAAATGCTAAGCAGTTAGGTAGTCACATCCAAGTTTCACCTTGCCTGTATAGGAGAGACTCCCAGCCCCACATATCCGGCCCTAGTCTGGTATGGAAGGAGCACAGAGAGCCTGCCAAACTGACATCCCGTCACAGTACTTAGTGCCAAAACATTTCAGTCAAGCTCTGGTATTTGCTGTAACACTGGCATATATAATTACAACATCTTTTCAGCTGCTGCATTACAGAAAGGGAGATAATATTTTCCTCCAGAGCATTAAGCCGCGAGAAGATTATCTGCCCCCTCTGCCACCGGCTTTTATTTTTGAGAAACAAGAAAAAGGAGCTGTTGCTTTTGTAGGCCGTGGTGCTCCTCACAAGCCGTTACCCACACAGGCTCTGGCCCCTCCACAACTGCTTCCATTGCCCTTCATGTAAACACAGTGCATTTCCCCCTCCCTCCTGATTTGCCTCTGGGAATTTGAACTAAACTGAACAACGATTCCTAGATGCAATTGGTGGTGGTGGTACAGTTTCTGCCCCTTTTCATCTACTCTTTTTTCCATTTGTTTTCAGCTTGCAAAAATCCCTACTCTCTATGCTCATCCCTCTGCAAAACTGTTACTTTCTAACTCAAGTCCATCTGAAGTGGGGGCAAAGACATAAATGAATTCAGACTTTTATTCCTGAAAATGTCTTTTTCCATCATGTCTTTTTTCTCTCTCCACTTTTCCATCTTTAAAATAACTCATTTGCAGCTTTTTCCTTCCAGTCCTTCTCTCTTATACAATCTCATAAGATGAAGATAACCCCCATAAACAT
Source organism: Aptenodytes forsteri (assembly GCF_000699145.1). Taxonomy (NCBI): domain Eukaryota; kingdom Metazoa; phylum Chordata; class Aves; order Sphenisciformes; family Spheniscidae; genus Aptenodytes; species Aptenodytes forsteri. Next base: position 5,061,146 of record NW_008794125.1, on the reverse strand, counting down.
ACACATCACACTGGTAAAATTTAGCTTCTGAAAATATTTTGTGGTATGCCGAATTTATCGTTGGTCTGGAGGACCTAATTTCTTATTGAGACACATGGAATTTCTCCTTGTAAGTCACCTGTGCAGTGGGAGATGTACATACAACTTTATCAGAAAAGGTTTCTTCAGTTATGGGAGTAAAGTTCTGGAACCGAGCATGCAAAGCGGCCACTAAGAAATACGGGAAGCTTGCAAGAGGATTTATCAGTGATACCAAGCAGTATCATTGTTCTGCAACACACAGAATTTCCCTCTGAGGCATCTCACACTTTATCACAGAAAACGCTCACTAAATGATGATGACTTTCACTTCAGTTCTGCTAGGAAATCGGGGGGGGGGGGGGAAGACTGGAACATTTCCAACAGGTTTTCTGATGGAAAGACACTCCACATGTAAAAATCAAAACATTTTGTGGGAAGGTGTTGATTTCAGTGTATTTTTGATAGGTTTCTCCTGTAAATCTGCCCAGTTCCTATCTGATGTACTGCCAGCCTGTCTGTTGTTTAAGCCCAACAGCTGTCTACCTGGTGGCCTTCCAGAATCAAGCTCCCGAGTAGCCCGCACGTTGTATGTGGGGCTCAAACAACATTGCACTCCTTACCCACAAGGGAACAAAAGGCATTGTTCCACCTTTAAACCTGTTGGGCACATTACAGGCTGAGGCATTTCTTGCCCTGCTCCAGGCAGCTGCTACGTAACTGTGCTGAGAAGTGTACGTGTTACACAGCAAAGGACTGCAGCATCAAGGTATGCTGGTGCTCATGCTGCGAGAGACGCGATCACAAATTATCATTAACAGCTAGCAGCAATTACCTATGTAGTACAGCTTGCATATATACATGCAAATTCTTGCTCAAAATATACGGCGATATGCACACGCTCGTACATGTGTGCATATAAGTTTAGAGAACAAATTTCATCCTCTCTTACATAAGAGGACGTATTTTTGGTGCAGCCTTCTGAAAACTAAGCAAAGGGTGCAAAGCAAAGACGCTACAGAAGTTAGCATTATTTCCACTTAATCAGTATGAAATCATTATAGCTTTGCTATGAAAATGAAACAACCCTAGTCATACAGGATACATCATGACAGAGAAAAATTAGAAAACACTGTGAGCTCTGCACAGCAAGATTTGTAAGCCTGCCAGCAAAATCACAAACTCGCACAGCTCTAATTTGTCTAGGAAAAAAGGGGTGTTTAATTGCTGTGCATAATAAACACACAAACGTCAGAGAGCAGCCACGGATAACATGCACAAGTAGATTCCAGCTGTACTGCTAAGGAAACATAAAAGTGATTTATTTTATATCTTGATCTTAAGTCCAATAAATCACATTAAAATAAAATGACCAAATTGCCCTAAGTGCTCAGCACTCAGCAGCTCTTGTTGGCCTCGCTACTGAGCTCTTTTGGAGATGCATTGATTTCATTTACGTATCTGCAGGGTACAGTGCCATGCAGCATTACGTGAGCTATGGTGGGCTCCACAACCAAGAGCTTTTTAGCTTGTTCAATTAGTCCGTACAAAGCTGAGCACTAGTGTAGTGCTAGTGCTTCTAGTGCTGGAACTAGTTTATCGAGAGCTAACTCTGGTCAATCTTATCTCTGCTCCACGTGCAAATTCCCCAAGCATCAGCTGATTGCTTTCAAAAGCCTGTCCAGTTTGTGTTGCCTAATGAGAGCCTCTGGGGGCCAGCCCTTGTATAAATATCTAGTCAGAAATTCATCTTTGTTCTGCTCCTAACTACAGCCAGCACAGATCACCAGATACCCAACGTGTACATGAATTGGCTTATTTTAAAATTATGTTTATATCTCATGGTTTCTTTCTTTTCCCTCCAGAGAGAGTTGGGAAAATAAAAGGGAGCCAGTCTACTAGAAAGATATTTTTTGGGGGTGTGGGGTGTCACCGATCTGCAACTGGCCTAATGTCAATTCTCTTCATACTCTCTTCTCAAGCTCATCTTTCACTGATAGCTGGAGAAGAGAAGACATGTTAATGAAAACCATTCTTGTAGGCAAGAAGTTACCTTTTGCTGGGGTGCGATCCAAATTGCAATTTAACCCATTGCAACTGTCCATCTCAGTGAATACTTTAGAGTACGCTGCACTCAAACCAAGTTACAATCTACTTTTTACACAATTTGGGTTTAAATTGTTTTTCTGTTTTGTAATCATTAAACCTTGCTTTCTGGATATAAAGTTGTCTAAGATTTTTATCGAATCTTTCATTCGGAACTTTAAGTCTTTCCAAAGTGTTGGTATTTTTTCCTTTAAGACAACTTTTAACTGAATAATCCCTTCCTTGTTACCTTTCTTTCTCTGCCTGACTGGCTTCAAGAAAAAACAAGAAGCATTCCTTTCCATACTGAGATTACAAATCACTATCAATGGCTTGAGCAGCAGATGACAAACCACTGCTACAGACTTTTCTTCAAGGCTTTAGACACCTTGGGATTTATCACTCTTCACAGAAGTCCTGTGTTTGTACATGGCACTCTTACTACCTGCAACTACCCTTTTTATACTGCAGAGCATTTCTTACGTTATAGTCAACACAAAAATTCTGTTTGCAATACCACTAAAAAGTAATGGGGCAATCAATAAAGTTGAATATCTTGTGATATTTTTTTCTACTTATTTACAGCACAGGATTTATGTGAGAATTAGACTACTGTTTACTTGATTCAGGAAGAAAATTGCTGACTTGCAGGGTCTCGTGGGAAAAAAAAAAAAAAAGAATTATAAATTAGCCAGCTGCTATGCACTTGAAGTCAATAGCAGAGATCAGAACCTAGCTTGCTTTCTTGGTCAAGTGCACAAGGTCCATCCTCATCCTTAGTGTCATTTGTGTAAATATGAATAACGAATTTAAGATCTTCCAAGTCCTTCAAAATTTACAGCAATCTAACCAAGAATAACACCAGAAAAATCATGGTAGTTTAATTGTTTTTTCATTTTAAAGTAGTAGGGTCCACAGTTTGAATAAAAACTGTGTACGACATTGTGGGCATTTCTCTCCATGATCACAGTCATGAAAAAAGCTTTACCTGAACGTGAAGAAGATATTGCCATAATACATACAGATAATAAATAAATTCATCCTTTGTTCTAGTGGAAGGTGCACAGTTGGAGAAAGGAGAGGCTTGGGACTCGGTATTATTTAGTGCAGGGGACTGTTCAGCCATCTGTCCATGAACAGATAGCATCCTCTCCCATTTGTGCTGGAATCTCTTTGCAACATCTTGCTAGATCAAGGCTGGTAATGAAAAATTGCCTGAAAGAACTGGATATGAGAGTCATGTTGAAGAAAGTTACTAAGAGAAAACCTTAATAAAGAAGACAGTCACAGGAGATGATATTATAATGCTAAGAATATAGACAGATACAAATGGTGCCTCCCTAATCTCTTGCATACTCAGAGAGCGAGAACATATTTATATGAGATAGTACAGCTGGAAATTTTTCTTTGAATACCACAGAAAAAGTACTGCATCTCATATTAGTTAGCTAATAGGTAAAATATTAAAAAACCCCAAACTTTAAATGAAAACATATTTTGGAATCTTGAAAAGTTATCAAAGTATAAATAATAAGACTTAGTAAGAAAAGCTGAGTAAAGCTTTTGCCAGAATCACTTGTTAAAAAAAAAAGCCCTCATTAGCTGTTACCGTATCACAAAGCAGAATAAGAGAAGGCATCAGTTTTAAACTACTTTCTAAGCATACAAAAAAAAGGGGGGCACAACAAAATGTAATTCTATTGCTTAAACAAGAGTTAAGTTGCCACAAGAAATATAACAAATATAAAAAAGTACATATATTTTTTGGAACCAGATTTCTTCGAAACTTGGGACCTACATTTTCTCCAGGAATTGAAAAGTAGTTAAAGCATTAGGGTGAGAGGATTCAGGCATTCAAAGCGTGAAGTCTGTGTTTAAGCTTATAACCTATGATTCAACTACAACCTTCTATCTTCCTGGCACTATTTATACAGCAAATAGATCATTGTTATGGGATTTACATAACTGACCTGTATATAAGCACCAAGTTAAAATAAAATGTTGCACTTCCTTTGTCAGAAATGGGAAAACATACACTTCCATTTTGCAAATTAGTGAGCAAATAACAGATTTAAAGCTTGCATCTCAGAGTACATATGAATCACATCAGGTTGTGTGGTCAAACACATAAAGGGCTAGAAGTCTTCTAATGGTTTTACAAGTCATCTTAAAGCCATTCAATTTAGATAACCTTTTCAGAATAATGGGCTCTAAAGCTGCAATTCAGCACAAATCTGGCAATTTTACTGTACAGCACATCCACATCTTTGAGAAATGATCAAGGAAAGATTAAACCACTTCACAATAGGATAAACTATTGCTTCAACTTGCAGTTTTAAATGAAGTACTATCAAGATCATCTTGAAGAACCCCATTTTAATATTTAGATTCTCTAGTACCCAGAATGCTTCTTTAGGTTTATCAGATTTACAATAAGAGGGAGAAGGGAGATTTAGTAAGTCAATAGTGCTTGCTAAACTACATTTCTCAGGCTGAGTTACAAGCACATTATGCTTTATAAATTAAACTGGCCTGTCAAGATAAATGCATAGGCAATACAGTGCTATTTGTAAGTAAATGCCTCTTTATGTTTAAACAGGTTCTTTAGACCAAGAGGCTGAATCTCTTTTTCCTAACAACATTATAAATCTAAAAGCCAAAGGAATAAAATGAAAAGGAAGTGGGCCCTAGGTCTTTGTGAAGGATTGATGACTCAAGCAGTATTAAGTCTACCAGAAATGATTATTTTTCTTGTCTTTAGTTGGCTTTTGTCTAATCATCGAGGAGAGGGGGAGGGAGGGAAGACAGAGAGGAAAGGAATAAAGAAAAAGCAATTTTAGCTTTTTACTCCTTTTAGGAAAAATTGCCTTAGTTACCTGCATATCATGAGATACAGATAGTACTAAGTCAGCAAATTGCTTGTTCTGCTGAATACGCTGTACTTACCATGATTCACCCTGCCACTTACGGTGAAACGACACCCTATTGTAGTAGCAGAATGACTACGCTTTAAGGTTGCAGAAACATTCACCAATTATCACTAGCGAGAAGGGAATATCAGTTGGTAAACTACATAATAACTATCTCCTACCCCAGTCCCAAAAGTCCGTCATCCATCTCTGCCTATTAAGTGAAATGCTTCTGCATCAAGACATTGCAGGGAATCAGAAACCCATAAACATGCTGCAGGAACGCAGCAGCAATACAGGGACCTCAAACCTTGCAGCCCCGTGTGCTGCTGGACTGTGGCAGTTCTGCTGCAGGCTGCTCTGTCCCTGGATTATGGGGGGAAATTTTTAAAATTTCCTTCTTAATCTACCAGATTAATGCCTGGAACAGTTCTTTCTGTCATCTATTTGAAAGTGCTGTAGCAATTCAAATGGGCAAGCAAAAATAAGCATCTTTGCAGCAATAAAACAGATAAAAAGCACTAAAGCTATTGTTCAGTGCAAAGCAAAGCCAGAGTCAGAAAGATAGACTTGATTTCAAATTCTCTTTTCAAAGATGGTAGGCTCTGCTGTTAAAGCTAATGACTCCTCTGGCATTCAAGAACATATCCACACAGCTTGTTTACAATCTCTGCCTAAGATACAAAAAGATATACGTAAGCATTCGTAATGACACACTGTTTTACGCTTGGCAAGTCAATATAGATTCACAGTTTGCGGCGTATAACTCATTAGCTGTAGGTTTGTACAGCACAGCCTACATTATGAAGCATTAACAATGCAAGTTATGGAACCTGTGAAATGAAATATTACCTCGTATACAAGTCTGTCTTCCCAGCTCTGGAGCACTGGAATAAGATACTGCCACAGACACAGACAAAAACTTATTTGGCTGCAATTGCTCAAATGGCAGCTCTTCAGAAATCTTATAGGGTAGGTTAATTAAATAATACATCAAAGCTAAACGTGAAAGGCCTTAAAGCCTAAGCAAAAGCATTTGCTTAAAAGGAACTCCCCCCATGCAACAGATGTGCCCCGTGCAAACTGTAAACTTTTAATACCAAAGTAACCAGCTGAAGTGAAGGTTTATGTCTTCCAAATGAACTGCCTGTTGTATGGCTGCCAAGGACAGCAAACGAATTCAAGGTGTGACTATGGTTTAATAACTGCATGACGTGCCCAGGCGCTGGCAGCGGGGCTGGCGCTGGCCTCTGTGAGGAGAGGCCGGGGCTGCCCCGTGCCGGACACGGCCGGTTCCCGCTGGTTCCAGCACAGGGCACAGCTGAGCCCCTCATGGCAGCCCCTGATGATACCTCTGGGAAAACATGTTTAAGAAAGGGCAAAACCCTGCACAAGCCCATGAGCTTTTCCATCTTATTGAGGAAGGGGAAATGAGAGAGTGGCTGGGTAGGCCTCTGGCAGAAAGCCAAGGTCAACCCACCACATAACTGATAAACTGTGCAGTTAACCAGGAATGTTAAATAAAGTGCCTGTGCACTGCTCCTTCCATCTACATGTTTTCATGAGCTTTGTTGAGAAAGGAGTACAGGTTACAAAATGGGAATCCTTGCTCTGTGTGAAGATGTAAAGTAAAAGGTAACATCTAGTGTTTTACTGAGAATGCTATGAGAAAGTGAGACAGAAATGGTTGACATTTCCAAAACATTATTTTCTTGACTCCATAACAGCTCCCAAGAAATGATCAGTCTCGAAGTTTCCAAGAGAAGTTACTGCAATTTAGTGAAAAGTCAGTGGAAGCTGTTGTTAGGCCTTTGGGGAACAGCAGCAATTGTACATATCACTATCATATGGAACAGGCCTAGACAGAAAAAAAATAAACACTATGAGAAATTATTGCTTATTACAGTGAGGCTGCCAATTTAGAATAAAGTAATAATTTTCTGTATAGCCTGGAATATGACAGTAGCACTTGCTCTGGTGTTTATACAGTTATGGTTTACCTGAGTAGCCCAACAGGGAAAAAGAAAAAAAAAAAAAAAAAAAAAAGCTCCATCTCTTTCAGATTTGCACAGAAAGCAGAGCAAGAGTCCACTCTCTCATGTTGTTGCTGCCCCAGTTGTCAGAGCTATACAATGCACACTTAACATCTTGTAATCGGAATATCTTGATTGAGGAGACTATCTGCAGAAGCTAGTTTTCAGATTGGAAACGTTATCACAGGAGGTGCACGGAGAGTACCAGCTGTGAACTAGAAAAGTGAGAAACACAAGTCCCTGTCCTGAAAACGTCTTTCTCCTCTTGTGTTTTTTAAGACTGCCCTGACCTAAATCTTTTACAAATACTCTTGGTCCTTCGGCAAATAAAATACCAACATAAGCACATCCTCTAACTTCCACAGGAAGTTATGTCCTGACCGTACACAGGACATCATGGGCTATTTACATCCTCAGATGCCATGTGCTGGGCATGGAGGAGAATGACAGAAAATAAAGGGCCTGAAATACTCCCACAGCACAAGCTGGTGGGGCGTATGACTATAGCAGGAGCTGCAAAACCCACCATCCATGTCTGCTGCTGGACACGTGATACAAGAGATGTATTTCCATAAAGCAGCGTGCCACGCTGCAGCCTGGCAACTCTTGCTGCAGAAGAGTTTTGATGCTTTGTTCAACAGCTGCCCACAACTACACAACAATCTTTCACAAGGCATTTAGAAACTATGGCTGTACATATAAATACAAAGAAGCCAACTAACTAGGTAGAGAAGCCGACTAGAGATAAGCAATCCAGGACCAAAAGAAAAGGATACTTAATTAAATTCATGTTTTCACTTAAAAAGGTACTAATTTGAAACAAATACTGTGAGGTCACTGTAAATAGTCAGCTGTAATTGGGAATGGAATTTGGCTGTTATATCCAAATGAAAATGAAGAAACAAAAAAAACCCATGAGGGAGCAGTTTGGTATTGTAGAAAAATTGGCACTATTTAGCATAGAAAGTGGCCAGAGATGGGCTTAAAACCACTATATTTACATGGTTTAGGCTTTGTATGTCCCTTTTTTCCCCCAACTGAATGGTAGTGGTAAAACACACATATTTTGGCATATATTGTCTAAAATATGTCTTCTCTAAATTAATGTTTTATCCCAACATTAGTTGAACTGCAGACCCCAAAGTTGCGTACGTAGGTCTGACTGTCCAATTTCAAGAGCAAACATGTGATGCAAATGTTCTGATTCGTGTTGGAACAGAGCGGCCATATGCAGTAGTTCTGCGATGCAGTTTGTGCCTATGAGAAGACAAAGCTTTCACTTTTAAAAATCTCTTTCTGCCCCATCAATTCAATATTTGATCTCCTAGTAAGAAAGAAAAGACAAATTCCTTACTGGAACAAGTGCACAGATCGCATTGAGGGTTTGGTTGTTGTTTTTTTTTTTAATTGCACGGACTGTATGGACGTCCCAAAAGACAAAAGTTTCCAGCCAGTGCCTGTAACAACAGATTTGGTTTAATTTGTCATTTTGGACACTTCATCAGGAAATGAAGCTTTTTTCCTAGTGTTTTTGTTTCACTTTCTGCACTCGTTATGATACTCAATGAATATAAAACATTTCTGCATCCCCTCAGTCTAATTGTATTTAGATTTCAGTCTGTTTTAATCAAGGCATTTTCACCCAGTACATAACTCCCTCAGTAGCAGTTCTAGTTAGAAAGAGAGGAGATGAGTGGGTCCCTTTGTACAAGGCTACCTTCATAATGATCTGTGGAGACGTCGCTTTTCATCTACTGCCCTTTGATAAGAAAGCAGAGATTTCCCACTCAGCTGATTAAAACTGAGTGACTGCATAATCTTATAATAATCTCATCCATTACTCAAACAAAATGGTTACCTACTGCATCGTAGTGGCTAATAAGAAAAAAGGGGTCCTTTCCGTGCTGAGGTTTTGTAAATTGCCTGCTCTACCATATTTAGTTCATGGTTAAGTTACACAAGAAGATGTCTCTGCCTTCATGTTTTTCCCTGTAGTAACACCACCACCAGTTGGAAGCATTTTGTGCTGTCTACAGTTGACACTACAATTTGGTAAAGATAAAAGACGACTTAAGATCACTACAATACTTCAAGATAGCTATGGGTATCCCATCCTACACGGCACTGTTTTCAGAAGCCTATAGAAAAATCTAAAAGCACCACTAGCATTTTCTAAAGACACCATATTATCATTTTCTTGTGATCAAGTTCTTCCACAGAAGTCACTAGAGAATTGCACAGTACAAGTCAAAAATAGCTAAGTCATGGGGATTCAGCCAGTGCACTGGAATAAGACCTATCGGTACAATTTTCTCCACGGCCAGGAGAGTATCTGGATCTTCTGGTAGTATCTGGGCCATGTTGGCCTATTTAGATGGTTCTGTTTACAAAATGAAGATGCAATTTTTTTGCTGAGAAACTCTTTCTGTTTCCAGACCCAAAGACAGGAGAGGGATGTTTCCTTTCCTTTCTTCTTTCATCCACAATGAAGAAACCTACCTTTCGGCTTTCCTGCCCTAAATCTCTCATGAGCCGTCCTTGCCTATTTTTGTAATGTGCTGTACCCTACTGCAATAGCTAAGGTAAGAGCTGCCAGCTTAGAAGACCCAAACTGCCAGGTTTACACCCACAAAGACCTGCTCACCTGCAGCCTGTTACAAAGTTCATCCTGGGATGGACTCTTTATTCCCCTGAAATTCAGCTGTACCTCATACCTGTGGCTGGAGCTACTACAACATTTACCTGGTGATTGTAAGACAGAACTGCTATCCTCCCCTCTGCAAAACTTTTGAATTAGCTCCAGTACTATCATACCCGCTGTCATGTATCAATGAGGAAAGACTTCATTTGTATACAGGCATTCCTGTTGGGAAGGACTGCTTTTAAATTTAATTTGTGTTGCAAGGTAGTAACAACACTGTTTGTAGCATAGTAGCACAAAAAAAAAATGATGGAGATCCCTGGTAAGCAGCCCAGGATCAGATCAAAATTATCAATTTGTTACTTGTAAGGATTAGGTTTTTCACTTAGAGGAACCATCACAAAACATAAACAAGGACCTTCTTCATTGTGGTCCCCTCGCTTGTTATGCAATTTTGAAAGACCCGGAAAATTAAAGATTGGCTATATAAAATGTGCAATCCTACTTTACTAACGATCTTTGCCTAAAAATAATGATATATTCCTGGCACGTATGGGTGGCCACACAAAAGAAAGTCTCGTGCATCAATTTATCCGGGGTTCTCCATTTCCTAAAAGTGCCCGAGATTCCTCATCTTTAACATGCTGATAGCTTTTATGAAGTTTTGAAGGCGAAAATTAATCATGTCATAGTGTTATTATTCCTGCTGCATGTACGGTTTCTAGCAATATGAAAACTCTAGTTTTGAGTCACAGTTTCTGTAAGACTCCCAGAAATCAGGAGAACCCTTGGTTTCCATTTTCTGTCACATTAAGATATCAGAATAGCTGGAGAGGGAGAAAGCGTGGCCTTATTTTGTTCAGCTCAAGTTTTGCACTTAAGTTCTGCAGGAAGGTAGACAGGACTTTAGTGGTAACATGTTTTGTATTCATATGAAATATAAGAACATCAGAGCTCTCTGTACAGAGCCTGAAAAATTTCTATACTGCTCTTTATATATTATTAGAGTTGCTTGCATAACAAAGAGTCTCTCTTTAAAGTCCACAGCCAAAAAGTGATGCTCTTCAAGAGAACATGACTTCACATGTGCATTTCTGGCTATTACAGAGACATGCAAATTTCTGATCCTTACTGCAGAATTATCTAACACTGGTGCTGAGATGGCAGTTTTACTTTCTCTTAAACTACAGGCCATCTCAAAAGGGCAAAAAAGTATATTATTCCTGATTAAGTTGAAACTGCTAAACAGTTTTTAACTGTCCAGTTAACAGAAGCAGAAATAGAATCTGTAAAGGAATAGCTATAACGCTGCAGTGTGCGTCTAAATAGGAGGCTGCTTACCTACAGTAATCTAAGGTCTGTTCCCTACAGTGGCCTAAGTCATCTTTCCAAAGGGTAGAAGAATGATATTCCAAAACAAAGGGTTGTGCGTTTTTTTCTTATAAAGATTAATATTTTTCTTACCAGGTTTTTTGCTGCCAGAATGCTCTTTGTTTGGCTGTCTTCTTTATCTTTCCCTCTTGCTTAAAAATAAAACAGTAATGGGTTGATATGTTGAGGTGATATAAATTCATTCATCATCTAGTACCCATTTCCAAAAGCTGTATTGATTCACAGCAGGAATGCCTGGGATGCACCTGGAAAGGCTAGATCTAAGGCAGATGCAATTGCAGGACCACCGAGATCTCCAGACTGCAGAGGTCCTTTACAACATAGGCAGCTAAGCATCCTTTATAGAAGCACTTACCAGCACAGCCTGAACTGTCCTCAGGTCAGACCTGAAAAATGACAGAAAGCCATGGGGTTTTTTCCAGTCCCATACCTGAAGTTTCTCCATTAGACAAGGAATTGGGACCATTCTTTCTCCACAATTTCTAGAGCAGTTTAAAACACGGGAATGGGGGGTGTGGGTGTGGGTGTGTGTTATTCTTTACATTTTAAATGTCAAATTACGTGTCAAAACATATTTTTTAGTATCTACTATTACCGTCTGAGATTTGTTTCTTTAGAATACTGATTTTTTTCTGGCTGCTCTGTTGACAATAATGCAAATAGTGCCCAAACTTCAAGTTTCAAAGTTATCTTTTTGTATGAATGAGGTACAGAAGTTGTCCAGAAGTATCATTTAAACAGAGGCTCCTAAACAATGGTATTTGTTTATTCTACATATATTCAAAGAGCACACTCACATCGTCATCCTTTTGCTCTGTAGAGTGTTGAACCACACAGAGTTGCAATGAAGCTTTAGCTGCTGTTGTGTTCAAAACATCTGAGTGTAACAACACTTCCATTTGCATGGAGGTGATCACAAACTGGAAAATATTTTCATGTTATCTGCATCGTTAAACTGACACCGATAGGAACTGTTTACAGTTTTAAAACATTTCACAAGTAAAAGCTGATAAGTGAACCATCCCTTTCTACTGCGTAAATGAAAAGTTTGTTTTGTTTTTTTAAGAGCAAAGTTCTGAAGAACTAGCTAAATAATTTAATCTGATGTAGTTACTGACATTACCCTTTACTAAAATGAATCATCTAGCCTCAAGCAATGCTGATATTGGGGAAATATCATTAACAAAAGAAAAATTACAATCTTTATCTGGACTCCAACTTTACTGATAAGAGGAAGAAGAAAACATTCAGACATTGCCTTAGAAGGACAGAATGCTTAAAAATCTGATGGATGGTAACCTGAAGGCTCTGCCATGTCCTCTTCTGCTGACATTACCTAGGCAGCAAAACTAGCTCAGGTCCAAAGCTCTGTTATCAAATGGGCAGTACTACCACATCTTGTCTGCTACTACCCCAAAATCCACACATACAGTTATAGACAAAAAGGTCACCTGAAGTTCCAGGTGTAGAGAAGAGGGAGGAAATCATACTGCTATATTTCACCTTGCACAGTATTTTAGCTTTGTTTTACTTCATCTATTTAAATTAATCTGGGTTGTGAAACTATTATTCAGATGGAGATTAATTAAGAAATGGAAGTATCACTCTGTGTATCAAAACACGCTGCCTATCTTATCTTTCAAGCCAACTATTTAAAACAAAGACTATCACCCCTGAAAAAAAAAATAAAAACAAAACAAACCCACTTATCCTCATTTGCTCAGGTACCACATGAACAATGATGTAATACTGCTATTGCACATACTCTCATACTATCTCAGCCAAAATACCGAAGGTCTTTTTAAGGCCTGCATGGTAAAACCACAAGGATATCCTTGATAGAAAAGAAATTCAACAGAAATCTGCTCAGCTGATGTCTCAGAGTTTACTTCTGTTTTCTTATGCACCTCTTTGCAGAAGGGAATCAGCAGGGAACACACATCACCTTAATTAGTTCTGTTCCTAAATCTACAGATGTGACTGATATATTTTTCAAAGGCAGCAGCTTTAGGTACATAAAGGTAGTGTATAGCTGAAGAAAACATGGAAGGAAAAAAATAGTTCTGAGGAATTTTGACAGAGGTGTACGTACCTCAAATAATTATGGAGATTTTAAATGATGGCTTGAAACCCAAAGCATTACCCGGACTACTGCATAGACATGTTTGACCATATAACTCTGATCAGAGAATCGGTTCAGGAAACTGAATGCAAAAGGAGGTCATGGTATTTACTCTAACTGTTGCACAGGAGAATTTTCAGGATGATTTTATGACTTCATTGACAGATCTGTAATTACCTTCTAAAATATGTCATGAAATTAATGAATCAAAGGGAAGAGACATTGTTGAAAGCATCTTAGAAAACAGATCTAAGACTTGGCTAACTAGGTCAGGCAAGCTATATGGGTTGCACTCTCCACAGTCTTAAACACTTGAGGACTAATACTGCAAAACTTTAACTGATGAACATTTTTCCTAAGCTGACGGAGGATCAGACTTCATTATTAGGGGAAAATAGGTCTCTTTTTAGGGTTAAAGACAAACAAAAACCTCCACCCAATTAGAAGTCATTCCTTTGTGAAGTGTCAATTGTCGTTCTCTTATATAAATAATAGCTTTCCAAATTAGAAAAATGAGAGCTGTACCCCTTTGCCTCAATATCAGCCTCTTTCTTCCTATTGGGAGCCATGACATCCATTGAGCTCAAGAAAAATCTTCCAACTTACAATATAGGTGCTGCAACATACTACCCTATTCCCCCCCGCCTTTGCCCCCAAATCCTGGTAGAACAATTGAAATTAAAAAGCTCTCATAAAGCATGTTGGCCATAGGTCCAACAGTTGGCAATGGGAAACAAAGACCACTGCACTTAACTAAAATGAAAATGGGGGAGGGTTTGCTGCTGTATTACCAGAAAATAATTACATTAAAAACATTAAATTTGAAGCCTTTGTTATACATAGCTCTGTGTTCACCAAAAAAAAAACCCAACCCAAAACTCTACTTTGACACAGAATAATGAAAAATGGCTTTCTGTATTCATTGGTGGAAGTTCTGTGGTTTTTCAACATCTAGTTTTGCTGAAAATTTCTCTCAAAGAGGTTTCCTACTAAGAGGTCCACTGTCATTCAATGTGCATGAAACTGTCTGTAAATGCATTACTAATTGAGACAAAATTTCCAAGTGATGGATTGCATATTAATTTGCACTTTTCTATGATAATTTTATTTTATATTAATTAAATGCATCATATTAATTAAGTCAAAATTAAATTAGCTCTTGGAAGGAAGAGTTAAAATGAATTACTTTGTGGCATGTTGCATAAAATACGTCAAGGAACTCTGGACTGAACTTTACCCATATTACATCACATTGTAGTATTAGTAAAGATGAAGAAAAATCTGGTAAGAAGTAGAGGTTTTTAATCATAGAAGGCATGATAAAGTTCATGTGACAAAAAGATTTAGAACTTAATTCACGGTTGACCCAACGTAGTTATCTGATCATTAAAATACCAGTAAGAAACTTACTAGATTAAGTAGGCTTAGATAAAAGGTTGAGGATAAAAAAATCCAAAGACTCACTGCATTCTTACAAGACAGTTTATATAGTAAGTCTAGTTGTTTTCTACCTGTTAGTGTAAAACACAAATATACTGGAATTTTCAGTTATCCCCAAAGGTAATGCTCTTCAAGTATTTGCGTTCCCACAAAACTAAGAAATATCCATCATGGATAATTCCATGAAAGCCAATGCCATAAGTAAAAAGGAAGAGAAGCAATCAGGAAGAAGAAAAAAAAAAACCAAAAGAAGAAAAAAAAAACCCAATATCTGATATGAGGCATGAGAGTATCAGATCAAAAGAACAGAAGAAAAATAAGTGATACTAACAAATATTTAAAAGGCTACACAAACACACAAGAACTAGAGATTTCTAGTCATTATTAACATGTAGTACTGTGTATTAGTAATACTTTTTTCTTTTCCAGCACTGAATAGGAAGTTCAACTGACAGCCACTGTAACATCCGCTCTTCAGTTTCAGTGTTAATTGTTCAGCACATACTACATTTGGTCATTGCTACCTCTTGTCTGATGTTGGTTTCACTACACTGTCAGCTCATTTAACCCAAATAAATGTTGTTCCAAAAAAAAAGTCATAACGCAGTAATCTCATTTCAAGTGTGATTTTTTGATTCAGAAGTTTCAGGATTCTTGTTCCTCAAAGTTTCTAAATTTCTTATGGGCTTAAAGCTCAAATTTCAACTTTTTCCTTCGAGCTGTCATCGTGACATTCCCAGTGGATACCTTTAAACTTCTTTCAAAGACCAGAAATAAATTCATAGATCCACTTCTCTTTCCAGTGGAGTATATCAGGAGCAATTCTGCTGAAGCGAATGGAGTTGCAGTGGTGAACTTCAAAGGGAAATCAGGGAGGACGGCAGACTGGATATTTAACTGACTTCTCCTTCAGAACAAGCAATGTGATCCAGCCTGAACCAAGAGCATTTTCCAATGTGGTGGTAAAGATTCATTACAAAGGTTAGGACATAAACATTCTGGAGAATATTCAATGTACTTATACGGTCTCACTTATTGCCTAACCTTTAAATTACTCGAGTTCTAGACGCTAATAAAAAAAGAAATTACTCCCATAGAACCAAAAAGCACACTATTAAGGTGCCCAACGAATTTCAACAAGAGCTGAAATACATTAGGACTTGCCAAAGATCATAATGAATCATGCGATGGAAAAGGACAGGGCACAGGGCCCATCTAGCATCTTACACATTTTTCATCTATACCTTACTACAATGGTGATGAACAAACAGCATCACCTTCAAGTCTTGATAGCTATTATTAAGCTAAACTTATTAAGTGTTAAATTCTGGATTCTCTTTGGCCAATGGCACAGAAAAAGAGCTGACCCTCCTAGCACAGCGCACTTAAGGGCCAGGTATGAATGCAAGAATTATTCATACCCAGTGCTTCAGAGGAAGAAAAGGCAAACAGGACCTAGCTCCCTATCACAGCTCAGACCCCTGACCGGTTCTGCTGGCTAGATGGGCACTTTGTTTAAATGTAGATTAGTTCTATTACAATTTTTATTCTTCTTCTAGCAAATGCATATGCATTTGCCCTTTGTGACCAGAGGAAGATGAGACTATCCTATTGCGAACTAATCTGGTCCTGCATACACACTTCTGCAGAGGAAAATAAATCACTGAAGTGTGACTTCTATGTAATATAAATGTACTGTTCCCCTTAAAGAACAGAAGTACAAACACTTCACATTCTGGGTGATCGAATGATACCCTTGAAAAAGAAAACCGCAGCAGAGGATATCCAACATAACTAAGTATACTGAATGTTAAGCGTGGTTCCATCTAAATACAGGTAAAAGAACAGTTGCTTGGCAGTAAAAACTTCATTTTAAAAAGGAAACCAAGATATCCGCCACAATTTTTAACAATGTATTTTCTCACCTTTTATGACAAAGAATTTTTCAGAAGCTCAGACATTAGTTTCACTGATATATTTCCTGTCCATCACAGATCCATTTTCTATTTTGCCATGTAAAACTGATTACAAATGATGGGCCTCTGACATCTATATATCTGTTATAAAGAAAAACAGGCAACCTCTCATACGTGCATTGCAAACGTTGCTATTATAATTCCTTACGCATTAATACAGACAGGGATACATGTGAAGTTAACAATAAAAAAAATATATATAATCCCAATGAGTACAGTGAGCATTCCTGACAAATTGCATGGTGCTCCTAGAACGCCAAAAGGCTTCTATTCCTAAAAATGCCTCCTTTTCCTCTTGAAAATACACCTTTAAACACTCCAGCCACAGAGCCTACAAACCAATTCAGCCTGCCACCAGTTAGACAAGTGGCAAACTTGAATTACTTTGTTTTTCATCTTCCCACCCATCTACTTCATTTTGGTTTCCCTTTGTGTCTTAAAAAAAAAAAACAAACCCAAAAAAACCCCCAACCCCCCAAAAACCACAAAACCACCAAAAAAAACTGCTCAACATATTTTTACTGAGCTTTCATCCATACTGAAAATAAGCATTTTGGGGGGCTAGCTCTTTGCTTAAGCCAGTGATAAGCTGAAAAGTGCAGTTAGAATGCAATCAGGTCTGGAAACAATAGATGATCAGAGGATTAAGAAACTAAACTCTCCCAGCTTATCCAAAAGACAGTTAAGGGTTGAGCTGATCACAGTTTGCAGTTTTCAGTGGAAGATATTTATATTAACAGCTCTTACTCTAGCACAGAGGGGCACAATGAGTTTCATTCACAAGTTAAAATGGGACAAATTCAGAGGAGCAGAGAGATGTATTTTTTACCTACCAGGTAACCAACAACTATCACAGACCACTTCGGCGTGTCGAAGTTTCTCTCTCATTTGATGTTTTAAAATCAACTCTGGATATCTTTCTAGAAAATATGCCATCACTTCACGCAAAGCCACAGGCTTGCCCCAGCAGTGATTGCGTTGGGCTCTTTGACCAAGCCATGTCAGAGCTCCAACTAGAGGTTCACAATGGTTCACCCTGGTCTTAAATTCCTTATTCTAAGAGTTCATGTGGGGATATGGAAGTTTAATTAACCAGCCTCTGAGAGGCTCTGAGACCCTATGAAGGGAAAATTTGTTTTATTTTATCCTAAAACTTTTTTTTACATTTTATCATACTGAACGTCAGACTTGTGTTTACAGTACGATAAGCTCTGAGCAATGGTCATCAGAAGAAAGTCAACTCATAGCAGAAATGATGCTAAAGTCTCCAGTATCATAGGAAGCTAAAAGATAATGTTATTTAAATGGGAAGCAAGCTTCTAATCATAAGCAATATTAAAGTGGAACCAGACTTAAAAAAAAAAAATTCAAAATTTGGCATGTCTGGAAATATTTTCGTATTTCCTGAATCCTTAAAGGTGCATAGCTCTTAAAATACACTCATTGGCTAAAAGGGTGAGGTGCTTAGGATCAGCTGTAAGCCTAGAAAGAAGCAACTTTGAAATTGTCAGCTTGAGGTCAAAGCAGTTTGATTAAAGAATGCAATTATTATTTCCTCTTATCTTGCAAACAACAGAATTTACCACAGCACTTTGTCATCAACACATGTACTACAAACAATAGGAAATGACTCTATCTATCCATCACTGATAAACAGATGTAGTGGCGATATATTTTGTCTTGCTCGTAATTACAATGCTCAGAACACCCTCCCCATTCGCACATGTCATTATTCCATTTGCCTCACTGAATTCTGTGCTTTGCTTGGAAATTAAATCAGGTCTTGAATTTGAAACCAGGACAATATTGAATCCCAAATCTATCAAAAAGTGCTGTCTCCTTAACTGAGCAAAAATTTCCATTTTCCCCTCAAACTATTAATATTAAGATACAATCACAAGGAAAAAAAAAAAAGCTGAGCTGAGCTTTAGAATATATCTCTTCGCTGAATAAGTGACAAAAAGTTAAAAGCAGTAATTTAGGAAACTTAAATGTGACAGTGCGTGATAGATGTGAGTTGGCAAGGCAAGAAAATGAGAAACATTAAAATCATATATTAGAATAGATCAAGCTCTACATACCAGTTTATGTCAGCAAATTTCTTTTGATATGTCAAGTCCCTATAGGGCTAGAATTCAAGTATACTTTGAAGATGTATTTTTAAAGGAATATGTTTATGTTTAGAAACTTAATAAGGTCACGTGTGTATGAAAAACCAAAGAGAAATAAAATTGAATGCAATATTGTTAAGTTCACTGCAAGGTTTCTCACTGTGCAGCATTTCTAATGTTTTTCATGTTCTTCAGAACATTGCAGATTCTTTTGCTGATATAGTCTTCTGCTTTCCCAGGTACCAAGCAGAATGGTGTAAAAGGCCATATGGGATTTTATCCCCAGCCATCGCCTATCAGAAATTATACCAAGTCAGTGAATTGCCACTTAGTCAAAGGACATCAAGCAAACTGAATTCAGGCATGCACCATCTCCCAGAGGATGCTGTCAAAGGCTTTGTCACTACTAGCAGGGGAACAAAAGCCAGGTTCTAGTCAACACTGAGCCAGACATTCACAGGGAAGCTGAATCCCTCTCCCTAGCTAGAATCCATAATATCGCTGAAGAGAAGGTCACTTGGTTATAAATAAATAGATTTGTACATTGAATCCTTGCCACCACTCCAGTTTAAATATCACAGTGTGGACTAGCAATTAGGTGTAATAGCAATAATTCTGCATCTGAGATGCTATCATTAAAATCAGAACAAGGACTGTTTGCATATTTTCATACAGCAACATCACTATGGGGGTTGCCATCTTGGTACTAGTCGTGCAGACAAAATGAAAGGAGTGATGTCGTGCGATCAGAAACTTGGTAGTCCCAAGTCTGAAAAAGAAGAGAGTAAAGTGCTGTCAGTCACACCCAGCCCAGTTTCTCCACCACCATCACAGTAGAGATACAACGCTAGCGTTTCAGCCAAAGAGAAGTTCCTCTGCCAGTAGGGAGAGCCTCCAGAAGTTGAATCTGCTCAGTACAAATACTATTTACACTACCTATGGTGCCTACCACTGCTATTTTGAAGTACATCCAAGATGTGTGATAAGATGTGGACAAACAGGGAAGTAAAATACAGCGAGGTGAGATGACGATTCCTCCAACATGTCACAGGAGGTTGACAGCTGCAGCAGGAGAACTCAGTTTTATTGACTCCTAGTGAGGTGCTTGCATTGTGGATCATTCTGGAGGGTATCAGGTATCCCAGGAAATGGTAAAACGCTGGGCAAAATCCTCATCCAGCCCTAGCGTGGTGCATATCAGATACAAGGGGTGCAGGTGCTCCCAAATGGAGGGCTGTGCCTCTGTGCCACACAATGGCACTGGCAGTAATTTTAACACAACAGTTCAGTCTTTTGCATCTTTCAACTGTGGAACACAATCAGGTGTGATTACATGTTTGCATTCACAGAAAGATTATCAGATTCCCTCTCTTCTTTTTCCCTTTAAATGAATGGCTTAATACGCATGTTTGCGCTATGTGTCCTGGTGGATAAATAAACCACCTGCTGGTATATGAGCAGGTTTATAGTTTACACGTACCTGCAGAAAGTAAGCGGTCATGTGAAATGGCTTTCTTCTTCCTAACTGTGAACGGGTCTACATAAAGCCATTTGAAAGACTGATGTTTGACAGCATTATAGAAAGGCACAAATGCTTAAATGATTCTGAATCAAAGGTGAGCCAAAGGTAAATAGCATCTAGAATGACAGGGTGGACCATATACTCCCTCAGCAGCCACCCAGACCCAGCTGCAGCTCCAAAGCCATCAACACAAGTGCCTGTGGACTCTGCCAGGAAGCCAGATGCCATTTTCTGGAAAACTGTGTTCTACAGCTTGGCATCTGGTAATTGTGATGACCAGCCAGTAACTATGAGGGGAGGGAAATATATTTTCTTCAGTAAACGGTACTTCAGCGAACAACAAGCAACTGATCCCCCCCCATTTAAAAATGCCACTCTAAAGAAAGAAACATAAAAAGGCAGGAGGAGAAGGGGAAAAAAAAAAAAAAAAAAACCAAAAAAACCACCCACAACCAACCCACAGAGCCTTTATTAATACACACACAGAAAAAGAAATATTTCCCTGCACTAAGAATGTGATAAACCCAAGCTTTCATTTATGAGCTCTCATAAATGATACATTTTTAGGAAGGTTTTACTCAAGCATCTGTAGAATTTGTTCAGCTCTTTGTTTCCATCCAAATAGTCTACTGGCAATAGGAGGGAAGGTTATGAGACAGTTCTGCTTACCACTTTCATGGACCATCACCTCTTCCTGCCAACCCCTCCCCAGCTTTGATCTAAAAATGTTTCATTCAGCAGACCACTAGGAAGCCTTCCAAACTCCACAGTTGGATAATAACCAACCCTCTCTCATCTGCTGCATGTTGAAATCTCACACAGTTCAGGGCACCAGGAGTTTTCTGTGGTGTGGCTGGAAATCAGACAACCCTATGCAAAATGCAAAAGGGGGGGAGTCTCTTCTGCAAGAATTTCACCGACTGAAAAATTAGCCTGTTTTCAAGTCTGAGATCAAACCTACAGTTACTGATAATCCTTTACTTCAAATGAAGTGT
This sequence comes from Aptenodytes forsteri, assembly GCF_000699145.1. NCBI lineage: Eukaryota > Metazoa > Chordata > Aves > Sphenisciformes > Spheniscidae > Aptenodytes > Aptenodytes forsteri. The sequence goes on along the minus strand of NW_008794125.1, from coordinate 5,039,902 downwards.
TCCTCAGTGTATTCTATCACCACAGGCTCACAGCAAGACTTCATCCATCACAGATAAATTATAAAAATTAGGTGATCATAAAATTTTTCTACCAACTCCGTTAACAGTGAACCTCAGATTTGCTTATAATAAATTTCAACTGCATCCACAATATTCAAACTTAGGTTAAAAAATAAATCTTACTACACTCTCTCTGGGAATACACTCTCTCCTAAGCAGTAAAAACCTTGAACAATCAACAGTTATTTTCTTATGTTTAATCAATATTTCTGTGAATTTTAAGAGCTAAATTGTAGTTCTGGCATCAGCATTGTGCAACATCAAAATCTGCTTTGCCTCAGGAGCAGATTATCAACTGGACTGTGAATCAGTGTCATAATTTTATTTCCAGCATTGTTCTAGATAGTAGAAAAGCAACCTAAGCCAGCTCTACTTCTGATGCACACCGCTTCTCAGATCACCCTCATTTAAGAAAGCATCTGCACTGAAGAGGAATTCAGGGTCAAGCCTCTCCCCATCTGGGTAGGAAGGACACCGGTTTCTACTCAGACTGCACGCCAAAAACCTACTTCCCCCCCCCCGCCTCTCTTGCCTTCACGTATCTCAATATCAGAATGTAAATCATCTTCCTTTATCATCTTTTCTTTCATACATAACATTTTAAATCTAGGTTCAAAGTCTTATAAAAAGTCTTGTTGATCTCTTCAGGCTTTGAATCAAGTAAGGACATTTCCAATTTTAAATATTTCTGTCTAAAATATTATAAATAAAAGCATAGATTAGTAAGACTAGCCCTTCATAAATTTATTAGAGTAGAATTTGAACCATGTTCTTCTTAATTTGAAATGTGTGCAAATTCTTTTCTGATCGTTCTGCATTTTCTGTGTAGTTTGCTGTATTTGTATTCAGAATGAAATCTGTACATCACTACCATAAAATATAAAAGATTTAAAAGAAAAGACACTGATATCCTGTAAACTGGGACTGTAGTTCATGTCATTTCTTACATAGCCAGAGCCAAATTGCACCCTGTGAAAGAGTTAAACACTAAAACTTATCAGATTGCAAAACAAGTGCATTCCTCTACCTAGGGTTTCACAAAATGTTCAGAAACAACAACTAGCACCACATTAGAAGCTTTTATACACACATGCATACAGAGACTACAGACCACCAAATGCCACCACTTCTGCCATCAGCAACCGGATAGGCACAGGTTTTGCAATGTGAAGCCTAACACAGAATACAAAGTTTAATTCAAAGCTCTCTTGTTGCTCAGTTATTGAGAAATAAAGTTGAATTTAGGCATTCATCTCACTCCAAATGTAGAAGTTCTAGTTCTGTCATTTGTAATGAAGTCGCCTAACAAGGGATAAAAGATTATTGGCAGGAAAAGACAACTGCAGTACATTAAAAGCAGATTAAGGTTGTAAGAAAAAACAGTGGCAGGAAGGAAATTCACAGTTAAGGGGAAAAGGTTCCATATGTCTTCTAACACCGAGATACAATTGGGGGCACTGAGGAAGTCATTAAGGAGATACCCCATTGTGTGCTGGAATTACAAGACATATGGCACGTTTTCCCTAAACTGTGGATTTTCTTGTTTATCTACCATCAGTATACAATCCTAATGTTTTTCAAAAACAATTTTTAAAGAGGGAAAACAATAACCTACGGCTACATTAGAAGTAGTTTTCTTGTGCAAGAAGTATTATATTGCCTGCCTGTATCCTTCAGACAGACCAAGCATATGAAGACTTTATAATACCCATGGATCACGTATAGTAGCAGAGTTCAAGCCACACTGCTAAAAAATGAAATAGCAGTAACAAATAAATTTGGTCTATTCCATGATTCACGTGAACTTTGGGGACAACTTCCAAGTTTTAAGGAGGCTATGGAGGTAAAAAACCCTGGTGGTAAAACTGTCATCGCCCATCTGGTTTACAGTAGTGGTCGGTGACATATCCTAACTTGAAAGGAAACCATAGCTTACAGTAGCGTTCGTATCGGTCACCTAAAAACCTGATAACTCTGTAGAAAGTTCTGGAGACATCCAGCGCCCTCAAATGCTAATATAACCACTTTAAAAAAAGTCATCTGTGCCCTGGAGAGGCATGTTTTATTTAATAAAGTCTAGTCTTTTAGACTCTGTTGGAAGGGTCTCCCAACTCAAGCCATGCTAGCATGCCCAAGAAACTCAATTTTGCACTACAGCACGAAGCTTCTAAGGGGATACCTCTCATTGAGCAAACATGTGCAATGGTAAAACAGATGTTCAGCCACAATGCAATGACACTTCCGAATTCAGTTTTAATAAAGTCTAGTCTTTTAGACTCTGTTGGAAGGGTCTCCCAACTCAAGCCATGCTAGCATGCCCAAGAAACTCAATTTTGCACTACAGCACGAAGCTTCTAAGGGGATACCTCTCATTGAGCAAACACGTGCAATGGTAAAACAGATTGCCACAATTGTGGCAATCCACATTGTGGTTCAGCCACAATGCAATGACACTTCTGAATTCAGTGTTTCACATGATGATCATACTACAAATCACAATAAGATTACACTGTAACGATACCTGGGGTGAGCATGCTCACCTGGCCCACCCATGACAAATGGCCTGGTTAGCAACACAATAAAATAAGAATGTGAGAATAAAGAATAAGACAGGAATAATCCCTATGTTTGTAGATCTAATGCATAAAACTGTTGCAAAACAAGTGAATAATAGCTTCCCTGCACAACACAAAATTTGGTTCATTATTAAGATTATTTGAAGCTCAACACTGGGGGGAAAACTAGCATTTTTCCAGGCTTCTATAAATGGAAGAGAACAACAAACTCAGTGACCCATCTTTTCAACCACAAGGTTGGGAAGTGTCCTGGTTTCGGCAGGGATAGAGTTAATTTCCTTTCTAGTAGCTGGTACAGTGTTTTGGATGTAGGATGAGAACAAAGTTGATAACGCACTGATGTTTTAGTTGTTGCTAGGTAATGCTTACACTAGCCAAGGACTTTTCAGCTTCCCATGCTCTACCGACTGAGAAGGCTGGAGGTGCACAAGAAGCTGGGAGGGGGCACAGCCAAACTGGCCA
>NW_008794125.1:5035881-5036764 GCF_000699145.1 Aptenodytes forsteri | reverse complement strand
ACTGTGCATCACTTGCTTTGTGTATTATTATTATTATCATATTATTATCATTTTATTTCAATTATTAAACTGTTTTTTATCTCAACCCACGAGTTTTTTTCTCACTTATGCTCTTCCAATTCTCTCCCCCATCCCACCGGGTGGGGGGGAGTGAGCGAGCGGCTGCGTGGTGCTTAGTTGCCGACTGAGGTTAAACCACAACAGGAAGGATGACCCAAAGGCTTATCTGTTTCTGCCATATGTCCCATAGAAGACGCTTTTGAAGCTAGTCTGTTGAAATAAATGTAAAGATTCCCCCTGATTTCAGCGGGCTTTCATTCAGACCACTAGTGAATATAGCTAACTGTCGCCCCACTGACAGGTCAGCAAGTAGTGTATTTGATGAGAGTGCACTTGACAAATGCTATGGGGTTATGCACTCTGCTATACACAATCGATAACGTATCTTTCTTTTACTGCAACGGCCAACTTCAATAAATGATTCTGTATGAAGTTAAACATCTTAGTCCTATTTACCTCATAGATGAATGCATGGCTGGGTCCAGATCAATTGTCAGTAAATACAATATACTTCATAGTATCATATCTTTTATAGTATGGATCCTTTTCAAAGCGTTTATTATTTTCTACTCAATTTGGCAAAATCTAGTTTCATATATTCCACTAATATTGCATTAATAATCTTTTAGTACCATTTAATTTTTTTAGCAAATTAACATAATGAACTACACCTGAAAACTACTCACAATTTCATTCAGATATTCATTTCAGTTTGGTTAAATTAATCCATAGTAAGTCTGTTGAAGATTATCTTAAGTTTTACTGAATCTTTAGGTTGTGAAATAATCAACTATAAGAACATTTTGATTCCAATAAGTTAGCC
>NW_008794125.1:5033953-5035523 GCF_000699145.1 Aptenodytes forsteri | reverse complement strand
CCCAGGTGAAGACCCTTCCCCCGCGCAAGCGTAGTAACAGAAGAGAATGACATAACCAATATTATAATTATATGTAAATCACTAACCAATCATTGTAACTGGGAGTGTACTACCTTATAATTTTTGTGTATAAATGTAAATGATCTAGCCATAGGTGTGCTTGATTTGTGGAAATTCCACCTTGCACCCGGCACCACAATAAAGAATGCTTGCTTTCTAAAACTCCAAATTGAGTCTTAGAGAGTTCACCATCTGCCGATTTATGGTAACAAGTCTACAAAAGAAATCTATTAGCAAAGCCATCGTATTTCCTGGCATGTTTTCATCAGCGCTAATAATCTTACTGAAGTCAACGGTTCAACCTAAGAAGAACTGTGAGTCACTCTGTAAGAATCTGGCCTGAGTATGAAATACTGTATTACAGACTGTAAAACAGGCATACTATAACCTGTGGCACAGGGGCCTTCAAATATTGGTGAAGCCTCCCACATGGCACATCAGACCTTTCTAAGGCAATCCCACCACCAGGATAAATTTAGCCCCTCAATATAGAGGCTGAAATGCTGACTAAACTATTTTTTTCCGTATGACTAATGCTAAGTCGGCTCCTAGAGAGGCACTGCTGATACAAGCAGAACGATCATGTTTTAACTGGATTTGACCTAAATTTCCTCCATGCCTTTGAAAAACTGTCTCTGTGTGTGAGTTTTTCCTCTTTGAGGTGTGTGGGGGAAGTTGGGACGCTGTCAGAGCCCAGTACTCTCTGACGAGGGTCTCTTACGATACTCCACACATAGAAGGTCTAACGTTTAATATGAAGTTTACTTAGCTGAAGATACTTGGTGTTACACAGGACTTCTGATTTAGCACAGCAATACAAAATATACTGAAAACACAATACAAGTGTTAGTTACACTTCGAAAAATATAGCAATTGCAGTACACAGTTCAATCACAATACCAACGTTACCAGTCTCTATAATATGCTCACCATCATGACGCGGCTCCGGTTGCTGAGAAAGAATACGTGGGTTGAAGCCAGTTCAAAATTCTCCAAAGTTCTTCTGCCAGTTGCCGAGTTTTTATACTCTATCTCGGGCTGAACCACTTATTCAGTCTCACCATGCTGGTCTGGGTAACTCAGGGAGAAACATTTACACCACCTGTTGATACTCAACTGTTGATAGCTGTTGATCTAAAACAAAAGCCGGCCTTTGTCAGCTTCTCTGCAACAGCTGTGGTCAGTCACACCCCGCATTATTCCCTGAGCTTCACGGGCACAGCACCCTTGCCCATCCCCACTGAGCCTTCTTCCCTCGTAGGAGCTTCATCAATGAGTCACATTCACCCCCTAAGGGTTTAGTCAGTCACAGGCACTAAATACACTAAATACATGAGGTGCTGGAGCGTGTCCAGAGAAGGGCAACGAGGCTGGTGAGGGGTCTGGAGAACAAGTCTTATGAGGAGCGGCTGAGGGAACTGGGGTTGTTTAGCCTGGAGAAAAGGAGGCTGAGGGGAGACCTCATCGCTCTCTACAACTACCTGAAAGGAGGTTGTAGCGAGGTGGGTGT
>NW_008794125.1:5006387-5033886 GCF_000699145.1 Aptenodytes forsteri | reverse complement strand
TGGTTGAGTCCCCATCCCTGGAGGTATTTAAAAGACAAGTAGATGAGGCACTTAGGGACATGGTTTAGTGGGTGGTGGTGTTGGGTCGACGGTTGGACTCAATGATCTTAGAGGTCTTTTCCAACCTCAATGATTCTATGATTCTACACATTACTTTTAACCGCTTATGCAGACTTACCAAAAGTTACTTTAAGGTGACCTGAGAATATGGTTGAAGTTTTTGGTCATCGTTTCTTTAGAGGTCAAAGAACTCCTAAAAACCCTTTCTAGCATTGCATGTAGGCACACATACACACCTTAGTTCAGAAGTGTCAAGCGCGTTATGCATTTTTTCATGCTTTTGCTGAGGACACCTTGGAGTTCTCAGATCTAGGAAACACGACTTTTCTCAAGCTTTACCAAATTTTAAAATAGCCTGCTTCCTCCAAAGTGACTCTATACCATCTCATTTAAAAAAGCTTACTGAAAAAATAATAATCAAATGTTCTGATTTTTTAATCTTATTGCAAAATATCTCCCTCGCAAACTGAATCGCAAGATTCAGTTTTCAGTTACTGAGATTTCGCAGTCCTACCTATTCTTTAAATGTAACTATCTTCAAGGATAAATGCAATGAGACATTAAAATTCATAAACAAAACAAATTAAAAACTTTGAAAATAGATCTTGGATCTTCAATATTATGAGGGAACAAAAGAAATCAACACCTCCCCTTCTCTCTCCTTGCGAACACACATCTCTGTTCCTGAGGTAAGCCTGAAAAAAAATTACTGTTCTGAAAACCTCTGCAACTTTGTTGGAGTTTTGACTTGGATTCACACATCGGTCAAGTCACCAGACTCTTGGAAACACTGCATATAATTAGCTGGATTTTAAGCAGCTTAAACTCCACACCCACAGCTTTCAGATTTACAGGACAATACAAGTATCAAACCACAGGAGATCACAAATCCTTTGGGGGTGGCTCTGTCACATTATAAAAGGAAATCTTACGGGAATGTAAGAATAAAAGAAAGATTTTGTTTGTTTTGTTCTCCAAAGCACCATGGAAAGGATAAAATAAACATTATAATTAAAGACAAGATTGATGATAATTGCCTAAAAGAAAATATCTGTAAGCAACGCTGACCAAGAGGGGAAATTATGGAAAAACCCACAACCCTATGTTTATGATCATTTCTTCTCTAAGTCGGGTGTCTGAATGGAGCATTAATTTGTCGTGTAAACGACATTCTCATAATGGTCTTTCACTGAGGATTTGAATTTTAACCAAAATGTGTGGTCACTTTTTATTGCTTCTTCACTTATTTGAAGGCTCACTTTCTCCACCCAACAATTTTGAAGGTTCACTTTCTCCACCCAACAATAAGACTCCTGAAGGCTTGTTCTCCCTCTTTTAGTTAAAAGCATGTTGGTGTAAAAACAAAAAATTTTTTTAAACAAGTCTTGAAGCATGTCGATTAGGTATACAATAATAACAACTGATGACAATATTGTCAAAGTAACATGGTAATTTTAAAAGCCAATTTCTACAAACTATTGTTTTCTCTGTTTCTTTAAGTACCTAATGATACAGAAAGTTTTCTTTTTAAAATACGAAAATCGTCAAAGTGTTCAAAAATTCATGAAATGGAGTAAAATAATTTGATGTTCATCTTGCTACTTTCAGTACCAGTCTCACAAGATCATGATATAAACCAGCAACTTCAGCTTCTCTCCAGCAAGGAGAGAGAAGGAGCTGAAAAGCAACTTCAAAAATATTCGTGAGCTGAAGACCCTCACTTATTTGCAGATTTGTTAAGAGGAAGGGGGAAAAAAAACCCGGAACTTTTCAATTAATTTGAATGGTAGTTAAGAGAAAAAAAGGCAGAGGTTAAACGAACTAGGGCAATTCTCTTCTTCTATGACAAGTTTAAGGCCAGTCATCACAGTTTTAACAAAAAAAAAAAAGTCTTTTAACTGATCATAAGTCACAAATTAATAAATGTTTGAACTTGTAAGGGTATATCTGGTGAAACAAAACACGTTTAAAAATCCTGGCACAGTTTGAATAGTGGCAACAGGTGAAAAGAGATATAGTAATGTTTTACCTATCAGTGACATGAATAGCCGCAGATACCTCTTTTTTTACCCCTCTTCTGAGCACCCAAAGAAGTACAGCGAAACTGCTAAGTGACATGATCTAAGTCATAGACCTGGAGAAGGTGCAAGTTCAACTCAGTGACAACAGCTGTTTTCAAGGTGAAGCTACTGAATGATAATAAACCTAATGAGGTTGGAAAGCGCAGGTAGACCTGCCACAAGAAGTATTGCATGGTTTGTCTCTAATACTGTAGCCACCACTTGCACAGTTTTCTTTACATGGGGTAACATTTATTTAAGGACATAGTACCATATAACGAAAGCAACAGCTATACCTTTTCAAAAAATACTTACCAGTTAACTTTTAGGTCACGAAACGCCTGGACTACAGGAGATGATTCCAGCTATTTATACTTCCATTAAACTGATTAAATCATGAGAGCAGACCTCATCTGCTACTGAATTTTCCCAAGTCTTCAGTGCTCTGAATGTCTCCTGACCTTTTCTTAAACTCACCTAACTTCATAAACAGCCTTTTGCTAAAATAAATTTCTAGTAACACATCCCCCCAAAAATCTAAAAAGCTAACCCCAACCATTTCTCTGAAAAGCACGGCAGCAGTTTAAAGGGAGCAGAAGAGAAATAAGCTCCTGTTCAGACAAGGTGCTCTTGATTATCATCACAAAATGTCAGCAGCCCCTTTTGATAAGATACACCTGAATGCAGGCTTTTCTGTTTGCAAATGGAATCTCTTCTAAAACCTTCGTTCCTATAGGTAGAAAACTGGCAACTTGTCTGTCTGATTATTGGATTTCACAAGTAACAGGTGCCCACACACAGTGAGATCCACAAGGCAACATTAAATTTTGTTACTTGGGTATCTTTTCCACTAGGATTTTGCTAAAGCACAAGCAAATTACATTGTGCTCTTAAATAAATATGGCAGGACAGAATCGGAGTGGTAAACTGAAGAAAGAAAAGGGACAGATGGAGAGCTGGGCTTGTCAAACTGCTGCAAGAATTCCATGTCTTGAATAAACGTACTTCACTCATTCTTTGGTGTTACCACAATCTTGGAAACAAGATTTTCAAATTTTATTCATCAATAATATTTTATAGAGAGGAGTATCCGTTTCCATGATCACACCCCACGACTTCATCCAGCAATGAAACCTTCATCTCCTAAAAGCTATTAAAGTCTGAATCAAACTGCTCCAATTGAACACCGCAAACCCATCTTTTTACCCAATATTCAGTAACTATCAGCAAACTGATCTCTGAATGGTATGTCATGTTCCCCGAGACCAAACTCACATGATAACTTCAGGTGAACTGACATTTCAATATTCAAACGGGTTGTTCACTCAGAATCGTAGAATTTGAACTACTTATTTTGCTATTAATGTTTTCGCTTACCCAATTACATTATTCAAAAAAATATTTAAAATGCAGCTAGAATTTTCAACCTACTTGTGCTTTCATTCCTCATTTCCTCTCCCAGTCTTCTGCCTTTCTCTGACAGATGTTGCCATTTCCGAGAAAAGGGGCGTCTCATGTACTCATAAACCAGCTCCGTGACTTCAGTCTGGTGTAGCAAGGCAAACTAAATCTGTGCTAGACAAGGTGAGAGCAGTAACCATTTCAGACACCCAGTTTCAATCTGCTGCCAAATGTCTGTCAGAGCCCAAAGGCATGTTAGCTCTAAGACACCAGTACTATTTCTTAGGAAAAGCATCTGTCTCAGCTAAGACACCTTTTTAGAGGGATGATAAAATAGACTTCGACATTTATAAACCAAGCATATGTATTAATACCTAAAGTTCAAGAGCAAAAAAACACCAAGCTGGCCACATTGGTAACACAACATACAGTTGCACTTTTCCTAACAGGGGGAAAAAAAAAAAGTAGCGTATCACGAGTAGCCTCTGTGTGTGGCTATTGACTAGTTGACAAAACAGGCTAAAAATCAATAGCATTTTCTATGAGAAGTTAGATAACTTCCCAATAATACAAAAGAAGGGTCTGCTGAGGAATAGATGTCATCTCTGCTGATGGCTTCACTACAAATATTTCATTTATTTATTTCTGCTTTTTGGAGAGCTCACTAAGTTCAGTCCCGGTACCAATACTCCAGGGAATAAAAGAAAATAGTATTCCCGTATAAAAGGAAAAGGGAAGCTTCAAGCCGCGGGCAATGCTGAACACCCAGCACTTCGCTTGCTGTAAATACCAGAAGAACTACCTAAAATTTTTTGAGAAACATTTCCTTGTGCAAAATTCATTTGACGACGTAAGGAGAACAGGCTCCCAGACTCAAATTTTAGCACATCCCATTTCCCATAGGAATGAAATCCTGTTATACTTCATCTCTTGTTATGGGCAAAATGGAAACCACCTTATAAGCTACTAATAAAATAGCAGTTGTTTTCTGATTTTTTTACATAGTCCATTCATGACAATGACAAATTTCAACAGATAGCTAAGAATAAAAAAAATCAGGAATAGTTTGGTCAGCAGGATTTAAAATGTGTAAAACAAGACTTAGAAAAGGTAGATACATTCTGAAAAACAATCCCTGCTGTAACGGAGGGTCGGGTGGTCTTTCTGCTGCAAACGGACCACGAATATTAGTCAGGTGCACTTCTAATTTTCAAATGACCAACTGGAAAATTGCAGTGTGTATTCATATTCATGTAGTCACATGCAGCTTCTCTTACCAAAAATAGATTACAGATTTTTTTCCAACATGAAATGGGTATTTGGGGGAGGGGGATAATTTCAAAATTATAGTAATTGTGCTTCTTTCCATTTAAATTCTTTGTGCAGCATTTCTTTGTCAATAGCTGTTATCCTAGTTTTGCTATCTAAGGAAAAATTAGTGACAATTATTTTTAGGAGAAAAGTGAATCGTTTTCCTTTCTTATCAGCGTATGTTTTACTCTTTGTTGTGGCTTAATTTGAATACAACTGCAAATTTAAAAATATCTTATTTTTTACTGCAGGAAAAGTAATTAAATCAGTTTTGTATTTGTGGAGCTGCTTTAAAGTATTAAAGTAACTCGATCCCCAATGAACTTAAAATTTTAATTCATTTTACTTTATGCTGGCTGTTCATTATTTATACATTATGAAGCAGACTATAAATTTTACTTTGGACATATATCGAAGCACTGAAACCATTTCAGTTGCAAACACATAAATCATAGTTACAGTTATTAGTCTAAATGTAATGCCACCCAGGTTCTAGATCAAAACCTTTAAAATCCATTATAATTGACGTCTGCTGCATAACTTATGTCTGATTTTATTAAAGGAGCTCATTATTATTTATAGCTTTGAAACGTTATATTCCTAGCTGTGTAACCAGTTAAATGTGAAAGATTTGAGGAATGGGGGGGAAAGAGGAGGGGACAATAATCTACAAACCAGGAAGAATAAGGCTGTAATAGAGGATAAAATGTTCTGAAATGAAATTACCTAATTCACGGTATGAATTAGCCAGCCTGCACTAGCAACTGTTGTTCATTTGGGACAAATAAAGCAGGAGTTCCGTATCGGCTAACTTATACATCAGTGAAAAGGCTGCAAAACAAACAGCGTTCACCCATGCTACACGTTGACCATTGCTTTACAAGATGGGAGGGGGAAAGGTTTTAAACAGTTCCTACAGCTTGAAAAATCACTGAAACAAAACAGAAAAGGCTGAGAGGCCTTTATAGATTTATTAGGAGGCTTTTTGCTGACAAGCCGTTTCCTTTGTGTAGTCAGGATGCAAAGTGAACTCTGGGATATACATCCTGTAAACGTGAGCAAGTCCTTTGCTTTTATCCTTTTGCCGAAGTGGCTGAGCTTCAAAGCCAGAAGCCTGTCTTTTCTGGACCATGGAGACCTTATCATTCCCTTCCTGTTTCTCCTTTTGTGTTCAAGAACGGCTTTCACTTAGCTCTAAAATGTAGCCAGAAGAAATAAATGAGAGAGCAGCTATGACAGTTAAATGTCTACTGAAGACCTGATAGTGCCATCTCTAAAATCAATGACAAGACTTCAAAAGACAAAGGATCAGACTTTTAGATGGTTTGAAGTTTTCAGTGAATGAAACAAATCTCTGAGACACTGTAAATTATGTACGTGTGAGTTATTAACACCTCCCCTGATAGGGAGAGGGAAGGGCTTAGATATAAATCCAGGCCTGGCCTGGGTGGGGACCAAAAACACTTAATGACTGATTTGTTTGGAAAAATAGAGGACTTTATTGCCTAGTCCACCTCAACCTTGTCTACTTTTTAACTATATTTAGCATAATATATTTCTACATTTTGCTTATGTTATGTTTATATTATGCTTATATTACTTATAAGCTGTATTTATATAATTTGCTATATTTTAACTCCACTTAACTTTCTTCACATTAGCTGAAGAGAAAAATAATCAAGAAAGAGAATATTACCCTCCATATCTTGATTTAGTTTAGCAACTATATGCAAGAAAAGGTGATAAAAAAAAGAAAGGCTGCATTTTGAGTACAGTAGAGCTGGCAATATAACTGTATAGTTTGATATCTTCTTTGAGTTAATTTTTGAGTTTGTCATACTTGGCTTACATACAATAAAATGTAATTTCTGGAGATACTTTGCACATTTCTGTAACTGTCAAAGTTAACCATCACTTCTTTTTTATTTATACTTTAATACTTAATATTTTCTTTTACTTAGAGTTTCATAACTTGAGCCAGAAGCAGATCTAGACTTTGATTTGCTCATGTGTATAAGCAAGGAACAAAAAATGATTTTTGCATTTCTTGGTGCATGATAGAACAGATTCCCAGTATTGTGTTTTCCTGAGGAGGATGCCTAGTTGGTACACAGTAGTACCAAGAGTATATTAAACAGTATCTGTAACAGTACATGAAATGCTTGTCTTGTATTACAAAGAGAAGGGGCATGGACTTTTCTTCTGGTAGGCTTAGACAATTTATGTTTCTTGAAATCAAGACAAGCTCCAGGAACAGGGGAAAGGGAACAGAAATTAGTTCTGCTTGCTTAAAAAAATGCAAGCAAAGAATATATCTTAAACTTGTATTTTAAATGTAAAGTGAAAGATGTTGCTAATACAGCTTTAGTGAGTATGAAATGCTAAAAAAAGAAATTAAAAAATCCAACACCAGTTTAATAGTAAGAATCTTAACTTTAAAATAAACATAATAAATACTGAGAGGTTTTTCCTCATGATTAATCCCATCATACAGAACTGCTTAATGAAAACTACACCTTTCCTCCTAATTAAAAAACTCTGCATCTCGTAGAATCCTTTTAACAAAACATATTGTCCATTCTCAAGTTCTACACCAAGCTCTTTTATATTCTCCTTTGTCCCTAAATGCTAAAGTTGGTTTCTATTCAAATAAACTTCACATTTCAGATAAAGGAAAGTTCAAGTGTTGACATAAAGCACAGGAAGAACTGGCCACCTAGACCTTGAATCTGGATAATTTGTAAATCTGCTTGTGTAGGCTAGCAGTAATAATACAAACTCATTAATCATGTAAGGCTGTGGTGCACGCTACTCCGCAATAGCCCTGCAGCATTTCTTTGCTGTGGGGACAATCTGCTTCATAAACTCAAATTAGTGTGTTGCAAAAAGCTAATTGAATGCATGTGTGATACTTTGCCTAGGGGTAACATACACCCAAAAGTCAAATGGTCTTACAGCTTTTATTACTTGGTTAAAAACAGCTGATAGGTTTCTGTGCAACCCACTAAGTCAGTCTATAAATTATCTGATTTTCTGTTTCTTTTCTAAGAGTGGCCTCATTTTTTATTTGAGTATGCAAATTGTCAACCAAAGGAAAAAGAATAATCCATTGGTTATTTGCCAAATTTGAACTGTGTGAATTTGTGAATCGGAGGTACTCACACTGCCCGATTCTGCTTGGTTTCCCTAGGCTTGCTTTATAGTCACAGGAGACCCAGAAAGCAAATTACTAGTTTAGGTTCTTGCTTTCAGATATTTAGATTTTTAGATAACATCCTCCCATGCGTATTTTCTGGGCCACATCTGCGTAAGTCCTGGAAGACCCACTTACATTCTTCCTCAGGTGCTCTCTCTGTGAGAAGGCTGATAAGAGATTTAAGGTCCAGAATGAAAACAGATCCTCTACCTACTGAATATCAAAAAGCTAATCATCTGTATCTTACTGCCTATGAAAATGATCTTGTTGCTGGATGAGTAGTTTGCTGAGCTTTAGTTTTGATTTTATATTAATTAAGTTCATTATAAGATTGTGAGCCTGTGGAATGCTTTATGATTATTATATTTAATGCACTATTTACTGATATGACTCAAAATACATGTAATGCACAAAACATTTACCTGGCATAATAATATTAATGTCCTATTGTATTTGTGTCCTACCACAATAAAATAAATGGACTGAATGCATACTAAAGATTAAAACTCTTTTTCCCAGAAGAGTTAGCCCAAAATGGCTAGCAGAATTCCAATTCAGGAGGAAAAAAAAAAAAAAAAAAAAAATCTTATTTTACTACACTTGTTATCTTTACAGTACACAGTATTTTTGTGTACTACTGCTGATGACATAACCTAGAATGTTCTACAGAAAAAGAGGCTGTATTTCAGGTTTTGGTGATTTGTCCCTGTTGAATCCATTAATTGGAAATAGAGGCATGTTTTTAATGTTGTTGTTCAAAAAGAGTTTCTTGCCCAGTGTATGGTTCCCAATGGTTTCATTTTAATATACCATATTTTAAATATCAGTAAACTTCAGGAAATCAGAGAAAGCATTGTCCAGAACACTAATAATGATTCAGGTCCACGTAGTTACCTCTTTAACTTTGCAGTTGCGTATGAGTCATGAAAAATTAGATACCGACTCTAAGAAATCAGGAAGATTTTGTTTTCATTTCAGAAATTATATCAAATACAGCTATTACATTTACAGAGGCTAACAGAGTATGTGAAAAAAAAAATTTGTAACCTAAAGCTACAAAGATTGAGGAAGACGGTCAATAAGAGTGTGAATCTCAAAGTGGCCAGAACTACGCTACTATTTTGCAAAGCTTCTCTAGCAGAAAAAGAATGCTGTCAAACTAGTGTATGGTCTTTTCCCTCTACCGTGACAGGCTTGCTTATTTCACTTGGTTAAATCAAATTATGGCTACTTAAGCCCCCCAGGTGCAACACGCCTATCATAGTCAAGTTGACTTCTTTCTGCATAATCAAAAATTAAACTAATTCCACAGCGTTCTTTATAGTCAATCATTAGAGGGATATCTAAAGCAGGGGGAAAAAAGATACAATGTGACCTCAAAACTGCCTTGATCCAGTAAAGTCAACAGCAAATTGCTTTTCACCACTCTCATACTCAGGTACTCTTAAGCCCTGAAATCCAAGAACATTTAACTTCTTAATGTGAATAAATTGGAACATATTTTAAATTATTTCCTTCAGTTTTGATTCCTACTACTACATCTAATATTGGTGGGAGACATTTTCTGTAAAGAGTGTTTTTGCACACTATTTTTTCATTCTCTTTAAGTTAGACAGCTATTTAGCTGTTTAGCTTGTCTTCAACTACCAAACACAAGTATAGGAAATTGCATTAATTTGGCAGTTATTAGATTTGTTTAATGTTTTTTCGTCTCTTACGATTAAATAATTGGATCTGAGAGTTATTTTAAAAGGCAAATGTCTTGTTGTTCCTTAGAAGGGTATTAAGAAGAAGAAATGGCTAAGATTTAATTTCATGAAGGCTTGACTTCGGCTTTCTACAGCTGGAACTGTTGTTCTATGTCAATCAGTTGTCCTAACAGCTGCTAGCTGTGCGTAAATACGAACATGAGGCTTGCAGGATATCTGGATTGTATTTTTTGTCAAAAGTTTCAGCATTTTCATTTACCTGGTAAAAACAGATTTAGTTCCCCCACACACACACTGTCCAGTTTGCCAATTTGTTTAAAATTAAATCTATTAAATTAAATTAAATGTATTAAATTAAATCTATTGCATTACAATGTTATTTTCTGTAGCACTGAATAACACCTTCCATCTTTTAATTTTTTTTTCTAGAATGGGTGATAGTTCAGCATTTTCATTTACCTGGTAAAAACAGATTTAGTTCCCCCACACACACACTGTCCAGTTTGCCAATTTGTTTAAAATTAAATCTATTAAATTAAATTAAATGTATTAAATTAAATCTATTGCATTACAATGTTATTTTCTGTAGCACTGAATAACACCTTCCATCTTTTAATTTTTTTTTCTAGAATGGGTGATAGATCCTAATCCATATTATCAACATTAATGCCAAAGGACTTTTAATTGTTCTAACATTCAATGTAAAATGTTGCCAAATGCCCTCGACAGTAATAGTCATAAAATGATCTGCTTATTAAGGTGAATTTTACATTTTCACTTATAGCTGGCCTTAGAAAAAGTAGTTTTTCCATCCAAGAATTTAGATGGAGAGCATTTTTAGCAGATGCGGCCCCCAAAATAACAGGTTTATATACCTTAGATAGTATACTGTAAGAAACATTCTGTTGACAAAGAATAATTCTATAAAACACCTTTAGTTCCACACAAAATCAATTTTCTTAAATAGGTAGGAAAGAACAAATTTGTCGTTGCCCTACTCTACGTATGACACGAAAGGCAACAGTGAATGTATGAATGTTTTCCCTCTGAAATGGATTTACATCAGAGGTAGATGATTAATGTATTCTAGAGGTCAGACAACCTTCCAAGCAACGTCTTTGCAAAGTAGTGTTCACTGCAAAGACTCATTATTCAAATCCTGTACCCCTTACTCTCACTTGTGGCCCCATTTTAGTAACTGGGACTGTCAATCTGTATCAGCTGGTTGAAAAATTTCACCAACGTTATCTTTTGCTAAAATATGCTACTTCATTGAAACTACAGCGTTTCATAGAGATACACTGGTTTTATCAGTTTTGTCGTAAGAAAGGGAAGGAAAAAGAAAGAGTGCTCAAATTTCCTTTGCCTACAGGCCATGGCACTGCTTCTAAGCATAGGATAAACGATGTTGACAACTGTGGCTGGGCTTTTTGTGGCCGACTCAGAGTCATTTGGGATGGAGGGTCTTCAAGCAGGAAAGGGAGCTCTGGTGCATCACATTACGTTAGGGTCCAGGTAGTACCCTAACTAGGGACTCCCTGAATGTACGATACATTTGTTTTGTACGTGAGTAGAAAGTATTTTTTCTTCATTTCAATTCATTGGACTGCTAATATAAATAATAACTGACAAAAGGACTGCGGCCCAATACTTTCAGAATTTGTCTTGATGTTAGATTATAATTGTCAGGAGGCCTGAACAGTGCAGCAGAAGAGCAGAGCAAGGTAGGGGAAGAATACAAATAGGCCATATACACCACAGCAGTGATGATGAACTAAACAAACAGTCAGCCTGATGTTACAATGAACAGTGCAAATCTCTTTTCAGGTCTTCATCTTCCTTTAATTCTTACCTTACAAAAGCTTTTGCTTCTGGCATCAACACTCTCACACACAGTTAATTGCAGGACCTGTCCTCTTATTTCTTTAAATTCTCTGTCCCTGGAGCCACAGTTTTTCTCAAATTGTCCCCTCTACATCCTTAAAGCACCTCACAAATAGGTCTGAGGATCTGAACCCGTGACAACTTTTCAACTCAAACAGTTTATTTGGAGTATCTGACTCAGATTGCCAGGTCTGAGGTATCAAATGATCCTTATGGATCCCTTCCAACTTGAGATATTCGATGATTCTATGAAATCTAGGACAGGCTCATCTGTCTGTATAATTCAAGTGCAAAGAATGCAACAAAGAGAACTGGAAAATGAAGCATTCATGTTAGTCAAATCTTTAGAAGCAAGCTAACGACTTTACTTGTGCACAAGAAAGTCCTATAGTTCCCACATGGCAGAAGTGCATATGTATTACTGCAGACGTAACAGTTAACATTACCATTTCCATAGATTCCAGAATTTTTTATATTAACTTTTATATTTTTTTAACTTCAGCAAAACAAAGAATATTCCTTTCTCAATGATGACAGAATACTATAATTCTTTACTATATTTTTATAGTAAAGATTTATAGAATACAATAATTTTATAATGTGTCATTTCTTTCCAGCATCACATTATGACACCAAATACCTGCAATATTATAGGGGTCAAAGTATGCAATGCACATGGCAAATCTCACAACACGTTAGATTTTGGAAAATACAACAATATGCCAAAATGAGCCAAATATAAATGAAAGGCTTTTTATCCAGTAACACTGAAACTGGGATAGCAAAGACAACTATCATAGCTATCGCAGTAACACTGAAACTGGGATAGCAAAGACGACAACTGTCATAGCTATCAGCATACTGTTCCCCCTGTCCTAAGTCAGAGGAATGGACTTTGTGGCCTCCTGAGACCTATTTTCTGTGATCAACATACCGTGCCAGAGCTTGCTCAACTCTTCGAACGAGTGCATGGTGGGTGAGAGCAGACCTCCTGCCTTTTGCTCTGTTTTCTTTCTACCCCCAGCAGTCAGATGTCTGCCGGTGACCCAAATTAAACTTTTGACAGCTGGAGACATTTAAACCTGATGCTTAAACCAATAAAGGAATGTGGACTGCCTTCCAGAAGTAAAGCTTACATGTTAATACACCATATAGAAAGGTAGTCTGCATTTTACATCCCATTTGATAAACAGGAAACAAACTTGGCACAAAAAGTTTTTAATCAGTGAAGCTTGCTGCAGTATATCCATTACTGCTACAAAATGGGATTACAGTTATTTTGTGATAGAGTTGTATGCTTCATATATTTTATTGTTATTTATTTTAAGGAATATTTTTACACTGAGGCATAAAAGATTATATGCTATTACTTGTTTAACAGTTAAATATGACACTGGCAATATTCATCAACATTTTGCAACTACAATTCCTAAGATTAGTTTTCTAACAGACATTTAGGTAGCTGAACCAATTTTCAGAAATGATGAACATCTCCATTTCCACTAGCAACACAGTCTATTTACTGTATCAATGTACATTTCTAAGCACAAATTTCAGAAATTACTTTTAGCTATCTGTGTTCGGAAAACTTGGACCATGACGTGTCTCAGTACTTAGGTTTTGGGTTTTTGGGTTTTTTTTTGCCCCCAGTTTTTTCTGTTAACTCACTGGTGGTGCGTAGATAATGATGATTTCTATTCAAAACATACCATACCTCTTACGATCTTCATCTATAATGAAAACACACGCAGATTATAAGGACAAACTGTTAGGAGTTGTCAGCTGTGATTCCTACAATTTCTGTGTTTTTTCTAGATGTGAATAGAAAAGGACAGTTGGGAAATTTGAATTTTATTTCCTGCATACATCTCATCTTTACATCTGTAAAATGAGAGTGAATCTTCCTCTGCCATCTGTGTAGGTCAAGAAACTATGTAAACATGACACCTTTTCAAATAATGCCATAAAATCCTCTGTGGGAGAGAGATCTGTGCCTTTACAGCTGCATCTTCTGGTTTCTCTAAAATTCATAAAACCTGAAATACTGAGAAGTCTGGTGCTATACATTTGAAAGAGTTTATACCAAGAATAATTCTTTTTTACATCACAAAAATCTTAAATAAATTTTAAAGATTTCATTCCATGGTATTTCCTACCCATTTTTCACATGGCATAGGAATAAATTTTGAAGGAAGGTCCAAGTTTCCTGTGGTAATCTGTGTATCGCTTCTTTCCCATTGTCACAGGCAAAGACAGGTGAACTACACAAGTTATCTTTTTAATAAGTCTTTCTTAATATAAGCATTGTCAGACAACACAGTCTTTGTTACATACAAAGACCTTTCAAAATGGTATGACAGAAAGAGAGATTTATGAGTTCCTTTGCTAAGCAAGGAAGATGCAGTAATTGAAAGTGCCCACGGGCTTGGAGATTTATTGTTAAGGGAAGTGTGCTGTAAACAAGAGTAACATTAAGGATTTGACTGTAATAATTCAATCTATCTTACTTTACAAAACAACATCTAAGTTTGCAAGTAGTAAGGTCTTGTTTACAAATAATTTGCAGCCTTCGTGATGTAGGTAGCTTTCAAAACCTCCCAGATGAAAGAAATTTTATAAAATGTAAGGTATTACTACCGAAGCACTGGTCACAAGTGTGCAGTTTAAACCAAGTGCGTTTTTCACTGAAATGGGTTCAACCTCTGTGCACTTAAGCGTGTAGGAATGAGAGTAAAACAGCGAAGCAGAGTAATCCTCCTTTGCAGCTGGACAAACAGATCCAGGGGGCATTACTGGTTTAGGGGTTGGCAAGTTGCAGGACCAGATGAGCTTCAAGATGACTAGATTTGGGGGCGGCAGTCATGTCATCCTGCACTAAGTTCTTGAGTACACCCGGGCAGTTCCAGTCTTTCTTTGGTCCTTTTCTTTCTGTAACTTAAGCACAGAAGGGTGCTACTCATAGCCACCCAGCTGGGCAGGCCACATCAAGAACGGGCACACAGGCTCTCCTCTTGGCTGAACAAGTCTCATCTCTCAGTAAGTGATCATCGTTTTGATAAAACAGCAGTAGGAACTATACAAACCACTAAAATACATTAAAGGAATTTGTCTAGAAAGGGAAAACATGCAGTTTTGGAAGAATGAGATCACAGCCACGTGTATTTCAAAGAATTTGGTTTTCTTTGCCTAGGACTTCTCTCTGTCATATCCCAAACGTTGAAAAACAGCACTATACTTGCAAAATGAAAAATGCATGTTACTGTAAGGCCACCTTTCTTTTCTCAGGAATAAAAGGTGCTTCCTTCTAGACATAACATTCATCTTAAATTGATCCTAAGGGAAGAAGAGGGTGGAAGAGCTCACTTAGCAAAATACTAAATACTTAGCACATACTGAATGTTCAGATCCCATATCGTACACAGTGCGGTGGAAGGGCTATCTTCTGCCCCTCCTTTCCCCTTCCTACTGCTTCTGGCACTATATTCAAAGAACACAGCTGCCTGCCATTTGGTGCACAGCCACATCTGTGTAATGAGTCAGCACAATCTTTGCAATGTAGGCATTTATTCCGATAGAGTGACAGGCATTACTTATGTCCCAGAGCACAAGATTAAAATCTTCACCAGAGACATTTGATTTCATAGGTTGTAATTTTTACAGAAAGATCACAGATCTGTCATTTGAAGACGCAGAGTACTCCACAAAAATATCCAGATGCACTGCAAAATTTGTCTTGGATCAGACAAGGAAAGGAAAAGATTAGATAACCCACTTGATCTTACATAGAAGCATATGCTGCTCCAGAGGAATTATTTGAAACACTCTGGACCTTAAGGACAAAATTGTTAAGCCAGTACTTAACTGACAGTTATTTTGCGATTACCTTTTAAGATGGTATGAATTACATTGCTCTTATCTTTACAATCTGCTGTTCAGCACAGCGCTTGGTACAAAAAAAAAAAAAGTAAAGTATGTGAGTTTGTGGTATGTAAAAAACATGAAAGCAGGTCTTTAAAAATACCTTGAATATTTAGAGTCATCAGAATATATAATTTAATGAAACAAATATAAAAGGAGCATTAAGAGAATTATTTTCAAGGTTCTCATAATAGCACTATCTTATCTGGGTCTCCTGATGTTGTTGCTTAAAGAGCTCATTTATTCATCTACTTAGAAGTTGTTCAGAGAATGAAAAGTACTCTCCATTCTGGTGCTCCTATAATGCAGAGGTAGTTACTGAGAAGATGTACTAAATAGCCTTTTACACCCCAAAAGCACATTACAATAGTGATAGATGGATGCACATGCCAGTGTGATGAGGGGAAGAAAAAAAAAAAAAAGAACTGAAGACTGTTCCATTTTCATGGCAATTCCTTTCTTAAGAGCCAAAGAAAAAAAGATGCGATCTATCTATAGTGGAGATGGTGACAATTAAAAGAAAAGGCTACACCAATCATCTATTGATTCACTGCTATACAACAGTCTTTATCACTAACCAAAAGCACTGAAAAATGTGGTTGCCTAACAAGGAGGAACAATCACTAGAAACATTTTAATTTCCTCCTTTGTGTATAATAACGTCAAAGACCTTAAATACTTCTGTGATGGAGAACAAGATAGACAGACAGATACGGAGCAGGTCTTTTAATACAAAGATACGAATATACTTTGTACCTATTAATTAATTCAGTTCACACTATCTCTGTGAAATATTAGCACAAATTTTATAAAAGAACGAGTTAGGGCATAAAGAAATTTAGATTCTTCAGCCTTTGAAGTTGAATGGCAAATATTCTACTGAGCTGTTACAGAATTGGGCAGTAGATTGGTCTGTAGATCATACAATGAGGAACTATCTGAGCCAAGATTGGAAAGGTAACAATGAGGAACCCTTTCAGCAGTGTGTATTTATTAAGAGAATTCATTACTGCAGGAACAGATACAACTAGTCACCAGAAAGTTGGCCAAGACTTGCTATATTCACCTACCATTTAGAACTTGCATGGAATTTATCCTGTTCTTTTACTTTTACCACATGATTTTACATTATTAAAGCAACATGATTTTGTCCTTCCTGTTCTCCCAAATCAAGCATTATTGCTATATATTTATTTATATTCAAGAACAGCCATAAAAATCTTTTCATCATATTTGTTTTCCTCTCTCTGTCATTCACTAGCTTTTGGTTTGTTTGGTGGTTTGTTTGGGGTTTTTTTTGTGGTAATGGAACAAAGTTAAATGAGTTTTGACTTTCAAATCTTCATCTACAAAGTAGTTCTTTACAGTAGTTACACTGCAAAAAGCTTTAAGAACAGTATATACTGGCCCTCAGGGCAGATCAAAGCATGAGGAAAACAAAGTTGGGAGGTGAAATAGAGCTCACCTGGGAAACAGATTGCTTCTTTGTGGTCTAAACCTTAGAGATGGAACAGTTTTATAACCTGGAAGAGTTGATACCAGTGTGCTATTGGACTTTCAAATCAGCTCTTCTCCCATTTCCTGCATCCCTTGTTACCTGCTTTAACAAATGCAAAATTTAGTCAACACCTGTAGTTTCTCAGTGAAACTATACAAAAAGGCAACTATAAGTAAACGTTCAGGTAAAAGTCACCAGGTTGTCTGAGCATAGTTTCATATATTCACTGAAGACAGAATATAAAAGCCAAAGCTATGTTTTCACCTTGTGGGATTTGAAATGTGCAAGCCTTAAGTAGTCAGAGAAGAGGAAAATCCAAAATTGAAGTGAAACATGCAAGGAAAGCTATCTTGAAGAAGGCAATCGTTGCTAGCTGTAGTGTTTGGTGAATGTATGAGCTGTGCTCTCCATCTTTCTCCAGTGGATAAATGTGTATTTTAATGCAATTTGCAATGGGGCTTGGGACTTATTACCAGCTGTCAAGAGATCAGTTATTGAGGGCTTAACTGACAGTGGATAATTAGCTTCTCTATGAACGGTGATTGTGTTTGACTCTGAAGATAGTGTAGTAAGAAAATGAAGCATATGGCAAAGTCAATTATGATTTTTTCTCAAAACTGTTTTTAATGGTAGTTAACTATTGATCTGTTGGGTTCCA
The DNA here is from genome assembly GCF_000699145.1 of Aptenodytes forsteri. Taxonomy (NCBI): domain Eukaryota; kingdom Metazoa; phylum Chordata; class Aves; order Sphenisciformes; family Spheniscidae; genus Aptenodytes; species Aptenodytes forsteri. The sequence goes on along the minus strand of NW_008794125.1, from coordinate 5,016,191 downwards.
GTTTACTTTGATGGGTGTGCAATTATCATAAGAAGCTATTGTATTTAGGCTGTTTTCTATTTTAACTACTTATACCCTATTTAAACTTAGAGAAATTAGTATATTGTTATTCCAAAAAAGGCTATTCTTTAGTACAATTTATGGAGCAAATGAGAACACTTCACAGGGCTACAGAATTATCAACAAACAGATTATAGTTTTGTCATGGCCTTAAGGCAAGCTGAGTGATCCCTATTACTTTCACTATTCGGTGGAGTTAATGCTGTCTTGGAACCAAACATATTGAAAAAAGTCTTCTAATGCCTTTTCTGAAAGTATTCTTTCTGCCTTTGTCAAGTAACACAATGAGAAATTATCACAGCATTTTAGATAGTAAGTACCAGCTGAGGAGCACAGGGTTATCCTAGGAGGCAGAGAAGCACACAGCCTGGTACTTCTGCTTGCATACTTACATTTGCATAAAACATTGTTTACAGACATGCAGTACCGTAGGATGCCTATTGGATTAATAATCTTAATGTATCTGTGTCACACTTGTACAGATACAACTAAACTAAACAATAGTACAAAATGACATATTTCAGCAAAAACATATTCTGTGTCCCTATCCTTACTTGAAGGGATTAAGATAACGTCGTTTCCTCATTTTTCCTGTGTTAGAAATTTGACAGAATATTTTTGAAACACTAACTGCTTTCTAACAATGACGATGAAGTCTGAAGAAGACAAGCGAGATGGTAATTTCTCTTCTCAGTTTGGCCATTGACTTTCTATGTGATACTGGCCAAACGAATGCTTTAAAGTCTAGAGGTTTAACTTCAGACCCTTTTAAAAGGTTGGAATTCCACAAAGCAGGAGAACGGAAGTTTATTGCAATGAGTCATCAAAAGTTAAGAATCTAAAATTCCTAATCTAATTAGTTTAAAATTGATATTCAGTCTTAATGTTCTGGTTTCTCTAAAAATACTAGACAGAAATAATCTGATTTACAAAACAAAGTCCTCTGAAAAGGGAGTCATAAAAACGCTGGAAGTCTGTTTCTATTAATGTAAAAAATTAATTCCTTACAGATTGAAGTTACAGCTTTAAAGAAAAAAGGGACATAATTGGATGGAAACAAAAATATTTGTTCTCACATCCCACTGGCCTTTTAAGTCAGACGGATTCCAAAACCAACAACCTGGATTCACACATCAAGTCTGGATTTGTTCACAGTTAAAATCTTTTTGAGGAAACTCCTCCTTTTCCATACAACGGTGTACTAAATAGGGAGCTTATTTTCTGTAGTACAGCACTGTTATATAGCATTATACCGCCATCCAACTATTCTCATGGATTAAACAGAACTGTTATCACTGACGAGCTAATTCAATTCAACTCTGAACACTTACTTTCCTTATTAAGCAAGGGACATCTGACAGAAGCACAGAAAATAAAAATTCTCTTTCCTTCCTATCTTCCCTCTTCTCCAGGAGAAAGAAACAGCAGGGCACTGTAAACAGAGATTTGATTTCTTGGTATCCTCAAAGTGTCTGTGGCTGTAGATAAGGCCACACCAAAGAAGGTATACCTCGAAGTTACGGTGGTTGTGTGTAAGTCCACACTGCAGCAGGCATACCCCTGAAGAGGCTGTCGCCCATCAATAAGTCCACGCTGAAGCAGGTAAGGAACTGTGGTCCACGGATAAGTCCACGCCAAAGCAGGAGCAAGGGGAGGATTTCCACCTGAACCTTTGGAGGGTGAGCCTCGCAAGAAACAGTGCAAATGCAGCAGTGACCCAACCTGAGCTGGCTTTGGTGTCCATTAACTCCACAAAACACACCACCTCTCCTGTCCTGAGTGACCACCGTAACAGATGGAGCCCAAAATCATGGACTAAATGAACTCAATGGACATTTTATGGACATTTTACAGGGGTGGCCCAAAGACTAAGGGAGGTGGTGGGTAAAGAGGATGTATTGGATAGAATGGAACCTGAGCATGATGTAAATGGTATGGAATAAGGTACAGAGATTGTACTGGTTTTGGCTGGGATAGAATAAATTGTCTTCATAGTAGCTCGTATGGACCTATGTTTTGGATTTGTGCTGGAAACAGTGCTGATAACACAGGGATGTTTTAGTTATTGCTGAACAGTGCTTACACAGAGTCAAGGCCTTTTCTGTTTCTCACACTGCCACACCAGCAAGTAGGTGGGGGTGCACAAGCTGGGAGGGGACACAGCCGGGACAGCTGACCCCAGGGATATTCCACACCATAGGATGTCATGCTCAGCATTAAAACCTGGGAGGGAGGCAAATTTGCCAGGGCTGCCATTGATCAGGGACTGGCTGGGCATCGGTCAGCTGGTGGTGAGTAATTGGGGGGTTTGCATCACTTGTTTTTCTTGGGTTTTTTTCCTTGTTTCCTTTTTTTACTTATTAAGCTGTCTTTATCTCAACCCATGAGCTTTCACACTTTTACCCTTCTGATTCTCTTCCCTATCCCACTGCAGGGTGTGAGCGACTTAGCTGCCTACCAGGGTTAAGCCACAACACTTGGGTAGGCATCACTTCTAGTGGGTCAGAGCAGAAACTGTCTAGTCTCCAAACCCATCCAATACAAAGCGTGGCTGTTGATGCAATCACTGAAGATATGCGAGTCAGCTGTGATGTCATTCCATTTTATCTTTTGGATGCATATACCCTCTTTTGGGAAATAATGTGAAATCTCAGAAGAAACTATACGAAGATTTAGGCTTCTCGAACTGATAGACTGATGGGCCACTAAGTTACTTCACTCTAGGTTTTTAAAAAAAAGTTCAGAGGCCAGTGATACAGCATCTTTATAACAGCTGCTTTCCATGACTAACAATTTAGCCTGGATTTAATTCAGAGATCTGAGAAGTCAAAAGTGGGCAGATATACTACCAAAAGAGTATTTCACTGTGTAATGAAAGCAAAGCCAGAAGTGATAATATCCAATTCCACTCTAACGGCTTTTATCTGTAGATCTCAAGATGCTAGTGATATTCCACCAGCTAAGTACTCTATATTCAGCTCAGGAGGAGGTCAAGGGCAGAACACCTATGGACTTTAAAAGTTTGCTGGACTGAGGCAGATGTATCAAAACAGATTACTTCAGTTTCTGTCTTACATACTAAATTGTGGGCCAAAGGAGCAGTAAACCATCAACCACCAGCCTGATAATTGCATTTCTAATGAAAATGTGTGCCCCGTTTGTGTCATTTCTACTGTAAAACAGCATGCTAGTACCCACTAGTGAACAGTGCACTCAGCAGAAGCATAACTAATAGGAGAAATAAAAATTATGTCCCTGATGGTGGGGGTTTTTTTAATGTATTAAATAATGATTAGGGGCAAAGGGCAAATATTCAGCAATCAGCAAGCAACCAACAGGGGAAAAAAAGGATACTGATTCAGTAAGTAAAGACCATTAAAAATCTTAGTGTAGCCCTTCTCTGAAATCTTCTCCCACTCGTCATAAAAGTACTGAAACATATCATCCTTCATTTTGATTGAAGCTAGCCTCTTCTCCAGATGTTAAGGCTGTTCTGTTATCTGCTACTATGTCATATATATTCCTGAAAATATACTGTCAAAAAGACATACTTGCGTGTTGACAGCTAAGATATTAAAGGCAATTCCAGTTACAGTTGGCCAAATTCCTGATTAGCTCTTCAGTAAACAAAGGGCATTATTACTGACAGTAGGTGATTTCAGACAAGATAGGTGTATGTCATAGCACAACTTTCCAGCCTCTGTTGCATGTTATGGTATGTTAAGAGATAGCATGAGCATCTCAAGAACCTTGTTGCCAGGCTTAAATAGAGACAAGGGCAAGAATCCAATCTGCTAAACAGAATTTCTCAATTGTACTCTACTTTCATATTGAACATACTGACATACTTTTATATACAACCACAAACTGTTGTTAGGCAAAGCTAGATGGAATAGGATATCATTTGGGGGCTTTATATTTCTGATCCTTTACAAAGGTTGGCTGAAAAAAAAACTGTACACAGAAAAAATGACAATTATTTCTTCTATAAAAGGAACGGCATAATACAGACAAATGGACGTTGCAGGAGAATTGCCAATTATACTTGGCCCGGTTCAAAAGGTTAATGATGAAATATATCTCTGACTTATATTTCAAGAAGAAAACTAGCAGTAAGGCAAAATTATTCAGTATGATTCAAGTAAAAATGTTTCCTTTGGTCTCTCTCTAGCTATTGCTAACAATTCACTACTACAAAATGCTTCCTGCTGTTGAAACAGGTATGCTTAATCTTCTAAATTAAATTGAAATACTTTCAGACAGAATGCACTAGATTTTTTTTTCTTTATCTGCTACTTATATACTTCTAATGATGTAAACAGAAATGAAGGACATGGGAATGATCCTCATTAATCCAATAATACTTTGCGGTTAGACCAGGTCATGGGAATATTTACAATAAAAAACTTAATTTGCTCTATGGGTTGGTTTGGGAAAAGGCAGTTAAAAAGAGAACAATTTAGATGAATCTAGATAAAACAGTTCCTGGTAAACAAGCTGTTAAAAACAATAATTACTTGCCCTGTTAGTTGTGGTAAAGTTAGGGTGGTTTGCCAGGCTGAGATTGAGCAGAATAAAAACAGGCAGAACCTCACCTCCTATACAGGGGATGGAAGAAGTCCATGAAGTATGGATTCTAGGAGCCAGCCAACCTAGACTTCACTGCATCTCCAAAGTAAAACACATGCATGGTATGAAATGCACAGCAATTAATTCTTTTTGAACTTCTAGGGGAAAAATCAAACATGAGGTAAGATATTATTCAAACATGCAGCCTGTTCATCATGCTGTTGCATTTCTTATTTTTGCTGTTCCTTCTATTAAGAGAGTTGTCTGTTGACAGCTCCCAGAGAGAAGACTTGGAGACAGCCAGCACACTCATACACTGCTGGGTAAACTTGGACAATCCAAGACTCTGTCCAAGGGTAGGATAGCTGTTAAACCTGGAAAGGCTGGGCACTAAACTGAGGAAATAATTGAAAGAACCATGAAACTTCAATATGACAATAAGAAAATGTGAAATAGAATAATTAGTTGAAAAACTTTCCTAAACTGATTCTTTTAAACTTACATTTTACTGCTTTCTTGGGAAAACAAACAAACAAACAAAAAAAATCAACCCACCAAACAAAAAACCCACAGGAGTAAGAAATATATTCCCCAGAGTGTCCATTCACATAGATTAACTGCTATTAAGACTAAAGGAAATTATACACAAACTCCTTTGTATCTTGACAGAATTTATTATTTTGGGAAAGAGTTGGTATCATTGCTTGTCTGCAAAGGTATAATTTAATCATTAGTTCACATACACGATACAGTAAGTTTATTGAAAATATTCTAAATCCTATTATTATATCATGTACGCATGTTCAACACTCTCACATGAGGGAAGCACCTAACAGCGAGTTGCTGCCAGAAGAGGCACCAGCATTTGCAAGAATCAAGAGCTTTTAGTCTGTTTTTTTCAAGTACTTTCAATTTTACAAACCTTATTGTCAGAAGTCTTTAAAGGATTCGATTTGCTAAGAATATATCCCAGTAGAAATAAAACACCTATGGAATCATAGAATCGTTTAGGTTGGAAAATACCTTTAAGATCATCAAGTCCAACCGTTAACCTGGCACTGCCAAGTCCACCACTGAACCATGTCCCTAAGCACCACATCTACACGTCTTTTAAATACATCCAAGGATGGTGGTTCCACCACTTCCCTGAGCAGCCTGTTCCAATGCCTGATAACCCTTTCAGTGAAGAAATTTTTCCCAAGTTAGATATTTAAAAATTTGTAGCTATTTTTAAAGGCTCTGGCTTCTAGTAAGTATCCATCTGGAGGAGAATTGTCTGAAGATGAAAAGCAATTTTATGTTTAAACTGAGATTTCATAAACAAAGCAACACTGTTTTGCAGTTACCTTGCGCATTTCCTTCTTTTCCCCCATTAGATTTCTCTTACAGTTTGATATTTCAATTGCTTTCAAAAGTAAATATGCATAGTCAGATTGCTGCAGCAAAATGTATCTTTATCATGCATAGTGCCCAGGACAAAATCTTCAGGCAAAACAACCTCACCAAACAACAACAAAAAACCCCAGCCCTTTACCATGATCTGAAACTTGTCAGAACTCGGGTACTGTCACATAAGCAGAAAGCAAACTTCGAAAGGGAGTCTGACACAAAATGTGCCAAAAACATCATTAAGAAGTTAACATTAACAATGAAACAAATAAAGCCATTGAAGTTAAATAGTAAAAACTATCTTCTGAGTAATACATACTTCAAGACAAACTTTTTGATCACTTTTAACAGAATTCCAGAGATCTGCATTTGGGAGCGAGCTGAGATTTGCTCCAGGTCACACCACCACCTAAGAATATTACACAGGTGACATGCTTCATCTGAAGACAAGGAAAGGCTATTGCTCACTTTGACCTGTCAGCCCAATTGACATCAAAGTTGTCAAGAAAAATAAAAAAGGGTGAACAGGAAAGCAAAGGAAAAAATAGAAAGTAACAAAAAGGAAGACCTGGAAAGAAAATGTCTTGCCATAGAGGACCTCTCTGCTTAGGTCATGAACTCATGTCACATTCTCATGATAGCTAGCAATAAATATCTGTTAACCTCATACAGAAATGAAGCATAGTCAGGACAGTCAATATTAATTGCTGAAATAGAGCACACTGATGCAAAAATAAAGACTGTATAACGATTGAAGGATACCACTGATGATAAACTGAATATAGATTTGGTGAGCCATGAGTTCCTGAATTTTAATGTCAACTGTGAGAGTTTATTAGGTGACCTCGACAAGTCACTTGCGCTCCTTGTTCCACAGACCCACACAGAATACGAAATAACATTTACAGGTGTGGATACACAGCAGTGTGCCTACAGCTACTATAAATCTGATTTTTCATAGACATCATCTTTGTATATACTCAATGTGCTTTCCAGATGTAATTTTGGTAAATGTGTCCAGGTACTTCATGATTCGGACGTTTCCTATAGCCAACCAGAGTAACATACGGAGAGCCATGTGAAGGGGCGGGGTTGGCCGTCAAAGGAGGCCCAGTGAGAGGTTTCACTTGGTTTTTGCCATCAGAAATATGACCGCCCTATGAATACCTGTTTATTTATATTGATTAATTCAGGTTAGATTCATGGAGAACTTGATAAAAGGTTGCATGTGCCAAAGGAAGACAGGAATATCATGAAAATCTGTTGATTAGGTTTTGCTTAGTACAGAAGAATTATGGAAAGACGCTATGTTTCAGCCACTTTTGGCTGCTTTAGAAAAGGCAAGAGCAGCAAAAGATATTTTAAAGGCATGCTGGGGGAGGGCAAAAGGGAAGAGAAGAAAATCTGTGAATACTACATAATTATAATATCAAAGAATAAAAGTCCAGGATCCAGGAAACTACCATGAGTTCTTATTTAGAAAAATTAATTTTGAGAATTGCGATTTAGTTTACAACATCTATGTGGCTCAATAATTATGCTCAAAATAACTGATAAATATATTTAGCAAGAATAGTTACTAAATTAAATTTCTTATTTTGTAATCTAGTTATACTGAAAATAAACCCAGACATCCTAAAACTGCTTCAATAGAGCATGCCAATCAAAATTTTTTACGAACAAGTTTGATTTATGTCCAGCAAGGTTATTTTGAAGTACATTACAGTAGGATGAACTTTGGTTTTGTGAATTGACTGAATTGTTCTATTGTCACGTTATCTCAACTTTTTTTTTTTTTAATTTTAGTTGCTGATGAAAGCAGAACACTGGCAAATGCATCCTTCTTCCTCCAAACTAACTCGAGGACATACCACATACTCTAGATTGATAACTAAATATTGTTTTAAGGAACCAAGTTAAACAGCAATTTAGAATACAAAAAGATGAAAGATTAGGATTTTTTTTTTTTTTAGCATTTTAGACATCAGTAATGCTAAAAAGCACAACAAATTAATTATTCCTGTTATCTTGTTTGATTTCCCAAGAAAACTAAAGGAATCCTTACTGAGGGAATATCATTGTCAACACTGAAATCAAAAGCACTGATGCATCACCAGTTTCAGCCCCCATATTTGGGAGCTCTGAATGCAAAACGTTACTATTTCCTTTGGGTAATTTCCCACATTGAATAGTCTATATCAGATATAACAAATCTTTAAATTGTTAAAATACCTTAGGTGATAACTGAACAGAAATAGATATAAATAAACTACCACAGCTTCGATATTCACTTTTATCTTTCAGAGCGCCAGACTTCTTATACAAATACATGATCATACAATGCATCTTACACTTTTTAGCTGCACAGTATATTCTGATAATAGTTATTTACATAATTATTCTTTCTGCAGGGAAAATATGGTGCACTATGAAAAACATACTTAGGAAAAAGTCATTAGACAATTACTCATACAATACTCCGGAGCTAAATCCACAATACTGTGCACATAAGTAACTTCCTCAATGCACTTCTGTGAAGGAAGGTTATCCTAAGTGAGTTATCAATTTTAAAGTCAAATCTCCCCAGGTGTGGAGGCAGACAGTAAATTTCATAGAACTTGCGTGCACTTACCAAATAAACAGATCAATTTTATATAGCCATTAGAAGTACCATTACTGCTTTGTTAGGTTTTTTGCTTCTTTCTACCGTCTTTCTTGCTGATATGTTTTGCGAGAAGTAGAAATGAGTCCAAGACCACTTCCCAAACCTCAACCTTGGAGTACTTTGGATTTCAGAAAGGTGAACCTTATGCTAACAGTGGGACAATTTTTGGTTTTGCTTTTTTGTCCTCTTGATCCTAAACAGCTTTTATTTTTGAAAGGCTGAAACAACTTACACAAAAAAAAAAGACGCACGTGTGGCTCATACTGTGTGAGGATGGTCAAATAATAAATCCACATTGTACCAGATTACTCATGCCTTCTAAGACAGACCACAGTGAGTTTACTTGTATGAGGACAGTTTGGAGGACAGAGACAAAAAAATGAAATTGTTTGCTGCAAGGCAGTGATGAGGATGATCTCTTTTGCCCACTGCATAAGATTTCTTTTTAAAAGGCAAGTCAGGGCAGATGAAAGACATGAAACTTTCTGGTACAGGAGTTACTGTGCAATAACTCCTTTTCTGAGTACTCCTCCTCCCCAGTAACTGTATATGTATTGGGCCTATCTTATTTATAAGTTCATAATTATTTCTTACAAAGAAGGATGAGAAGAAACTCATCAAGAAACTCATATTGCCATAATCATCAAAGGATTTCCCCAGAGAATTCTGGTGAGCTCAACAGAACCGCTTAGCTGCAAAGAAACCACTTACGCAATTCAGGATCTGGGGAGCGTTCATTGGTAAGTAAGCCCCATGGACCTGTACTAAATCTGCCGCATACAAATACTTGTATGTAAGTGGCTACGACAGTGGGCTGGGACTTCATCAAACCTGGTGGTGCTGCGCAGCCCTGATGACCTCTCTTATTCTCCCATAATGGCCTGTCCTCCTTCACCAATTTAAGTCATTCTTCAGGCAGAAGCTGTCTTTCATTATCTGTATGTCCACCTGGGGCCCCAGCCCTTGTTGTGGTTATTGGTAAGTAAGCCCCATGGACCTGTACTAAATCTGCCGCATACAAATACTTGTATGTAAGTGGCTACGACAGTGGGCTGGGACTTCATCAAACCTGGTGGTGCTGCGCAGCCCTGATGACCTCTCTTATTCTCCCTAATGGCCTG
>NW_008794125.1:5000716-5006344 GCF_000699145.1 Aptenodytes forsteri | reverse complement strand
AACGGGGGGGAGGGGGGGTTGTCTTAATTTGAGGAACAATCCTGCGGTAGGAAAGACTAGGTCTTACTCAGGCTTTTAACAAACAGGTGGAAAATACACCTCTGAATGGCCTGTGAATATAGTGCTTAGCTTTAAATAAACGTTGATGCTGCTAATAACTAAATATCATTGCCCTGAGCCAGCAGGTTTTGATACAGTTCTGTATATTCCTTACAGTTATTTGCCCCCTAGTTGTGCTTGTTTTCTTTTGAAGAATAATTAAGATTTAATGGCGTATTTTCACAGGTTTTTTCTGCTTGCTTTCTTGCTGCCTACTGTGCTGATTGCTTGTGTCTGATCCTGGTCATTACAAGAACTGTACAGTAATTGCCTATCTGGTGACTCGTTAATGAAGGTCCCCAGAGAGATGAGAAGCTGTTCTTTTGAAGTTCATCATGTTTGCTGTTGGCCTTCTAGTTTAATCTATACATTCAGGACACCTTATTCAATTATTGGAAACTCCTTTTTTTCTAAGGATATAGACACCTTGTAAACAAGGTCCTTTATCTCTGCTAACAACATGGCTTACCTCTGATAAATCAAAGCATTTTACACACCAGACACACACTTTTCATCTTCGAAAAGCCAGGATGGTTCAGAAAAAGAAAACCAAAACATTCTGCTACAAACAGGTGTTTTGAATCAGGGAATTACCTCCAAAATGCAGCATTCCAAACATCTGAAATTCAGCAACATATTGTAACACAAAACTCTGTTCACGATCACACATTTTCCAATTCTCAGAAGTTGTTTTTTCTCTTTTAAAACGAGCTTTACAAGAGAAAGAATTACGTTTTAGAATTTTCTGTGAAAGAAAAGTTTGAAATCGCTTAAAAAATGATCGTAATATTTGGCACCAAGCCAACCAAAAGCTTCCAGCTATTTATTTCCAGGCATCTAACCTGCTCTTGCAGACAAACAGACAATCCACAACTTATCCTTTATCCCTCCCCTAGCCCACTGCTTCCTACCAATGAGGGCTTCCTCCTCCCAAATATTTATCTCTGACTCCCTGCACTTATATACTCCACCAACATCAACCCACGATGTCTCCAGAGCATCTCACCAGTTACCTGATGAATGGATTTTTTCAGAGACCTACCCAAGTTTCACCAGAAATTTATCAAAATGTTTTATAGCACATTCTAGTTTTGACAAATGAACCTGCCAGGGAAAAGGCTGTTTCAACTGAACATTCCTGTGACTGTAGCACTGGAAATACTCAGCATCGGTTCAGACAATTAGATTTCCGTTTTGTTTGTTTGTATGGTAGATGGCAGTACACAAAGGTGCAGGGTAGCGCTTGGTCTTTAGTGAAGGGCACAATGAAAGTGATTAACTGCTTCGTTTTTATTATCTGTGTCATTTACTCGATTGTTTTTTCTGCAGTAGTGCGCTATCCTTACAAGAGAGCTATCAACCTGCATGCGGGGTCCACTGTTTGTATTCACAAGCCTACTTCGTTTTCTCAGTTTGTCTACATATAATTTAACAGGAAAGGAAATAGCTGTGAGCAGAAGGAAGTCTCCAGAATGAGGGCTCTGAAAGCGAGGAGCTCTTGCTGTCGACAGATGCAAACACGTGCTCTAGAAGGCTCAGTCACTGGGAGTCCCACCAATACATCAGGACTTAAAAGATCTATGCAAAAAGTTTCTCTGGGTGTCTAAGGAGAACATCAGGAAAAGATGGATCCCTTCTGATTTGAGGTTTGGTGGCAGTGGTAAACAAGCATGACAGGACTACTGTAAAGTCAAGCAATCAGGCTGGCAGAAGTTAAAGCCAAGTTTTGCATAAAAGCAATTACAAACAGATACAAATGGGGAGACCTTAACAGCTCCACAAATTTTAGTTAGCCCAAAACACCTGATGATGATACTGCACCCTCTTGGGCACCTGTGCTACTACCTATCTGCATACAGCCTGACATTTTGCAGAGCACCAGTCTAACAGTTCTCATCAGCACAACACAAGAAATCTTATTTTAAAATTCAAGCAACAGTTCTGTTTTTTGTGTACTTGTTGCTACCATGAATATTGCAACCTACAAGAACGAGAACTCTGAATCTATTTTCATAATTGTGCAAGGAAACAGGAATCGAAACAGTACAAATGAGAACAGTCACTAAAACTTAACACCGCTTGTCATGGCAACTATGTAGTCAGGAGGACCCGCTGGACCAAAGCAAAGTCTGTATTACCCCCTCACTGGCTGAAAGCAAAAAGCAGCACTTAGTAGGTATGGCTGATATTGGGTTGTCACTAAATGACTGTCATACGTATGTTTAGTTGCACACAGCGAGTTTGGGTTTAACTTGTTCAGCTGAGTTTCACTGTATAATCTTTCTCACTATGGAGTGATGTGGAAAACAGCATTTCATACCTCTTGAAATGCAGTCACCAAACACAAGAGATCCCCAGGGCAAGTGGATGGTAAGACCAGTGTATTCCTGGCCCTGTGAATTTGAATGAAGATGCATGATCAATATTTCTGCAACTGCAAGCCCTCCTTCAAAAAATAACAAAAAATGAACATTGGCTGTGAAAAATCCACACTGCTGAAGATTTGATACTTACTCAAGAGATCAAAACACATATCTAAGACATATTGTTAAATAAAAATAAATATTTTGCTCAAATCAAACTAGTAGCAAATCTTATCCCCATACATCAGTGCATATAACAAAATAGTAAGAAAACTGTTAAGCATCTTTCAGAAAAGTTTAGTTACAGAAGATTTATTTGCCTCATGCAATTGTGCTGTGCTATACATTTTTGTAGACCATTTCAGTAGCAAGTTGATGGAATCAGTTATTGATTCCTTACATATTGACATAATAATTTGTTCTTTTAAACCAGTCATATGTTAAGAAACCATCACTCTCATGTTTTCCTGACCTCTTTACTTACCTTTGATGTGAAATGATTGAGAAATGTTTGGAGTTTTACTTAACAACTGATTAAAATAACCACTATTTGAAAGCCAGAATTACTGGGGCATCAGGAATCTATTAAATGAGCCGGAAAAATCCTGTGGAGTGTAATATATGCATGTGATTAAGAGCTCTCCACTGATCGGGTTTCCTTTCCTACTGTCTATTATAAAGGCATTAGGAAAGTTGCATCAATTAAGACACTAGGCCTGAAATAGAAAAGTACTCCATTTTTCAGGGAAAGCACAAATAAAGGACAATGTGAAATCTCTCTCTCACTTGGTATGACATTCCTCGTGAAAGAAATCCAATGATTTGCACAAATTTTCTTGAGATTCCTTTCAAACAGCCATTCAATGAACATCCCCTAGAACAGCCACCAATTAGTCAGTATAAAAATTCCATTTTAAGCTTTGCTGAGGAGATTCTTGCGCCTTGTTTTATTTATCAGTTCACTTAGAGTAGACATTACCACCGTCCTTTACAACAGAGGCTACAAATTCTTTTTGCACAAAAACTCGTTCAAATTTGACAGTTAAACTACCCAAACTCAAGTAAATTTTCTCTGCCACTGCTATAGAAGAATGAATTATAGTTTGCGTATCTTTTCATAAAATGCATAAAGTAATCCTGAGTTTTAGAAAGGAAATTTTCTTCACAGTGTTAAAGAGGTACATTAAATTAACATCAAAACCTGTTGCAATTGGATCTTATATTTTTAGCATAAAAATATTTTTAAAAGACTGTGTAACTGATTCCACCATTTGTATCGGTGTTTCTTTATTTCTCAGTGGACTTAATAGTCTGGGAAAACCAAATATTTTCAGATAAATCTCAGCACTAGTCTCTAGCCAAGCTAGAGATGGTAAAAGTGGACTTATCAGTCTGGGAAAACCAAATGTTTTCAGATAAATCTCAGCACTAGTCTCTAGCCAAGCTAGAGATGGTAAAACTCATGTTTCCTCTGTTACCAAGCTTCCTTGGAAATATTTCCAAAGGATTTATCACAGAACTACCTGGACAAGTAATTTTTTTTATCTTCTTATTCTATAACAATGGGAAATGCTCATAGTCACTAACATAATGTATAATCTCACAGTCACAATTAATGCTAATGTGGTTTTTTTCACTTTAAAAATCCTTTATTCTGCTGTTTTGAATTTTAGTGGGGTTTTTTTTAGTACTACATTACTCCATACCTACCTTCACTTTGTAAAAACATTAAAAAATAGGACCAACACAGTCTATTTTTAAATGTCAATTACAAGCAGGATCAGAGAACCATCAATGCATTCACCCTTTGCAAAAAGAATCGAAGAGAGTGTAACGGCAAAAAGAAGGAGCTGCCACTGGTCCTGTGAATAGAAGATGGAGACATGGAGACAACATGCAGCAATCAGCTGGGGTTTTTTATTTATTTTACAGCCTTGTACCCAGGACTGTCAAGAGAAGAACAGAAAGATGAACGTGGTTGGTTGGTTTGTTTGTTTTTACATCAAGTGATGCCTGGCAGCTGAACTCAGTTACTTCAGGTCTCAGAATAGAGAGATCACAAAGATACGTTCTTTAGTGATTGAAATAGCTCTATTCTAGGGTCCTCTTTCTCAGAACCAGAAAACTGACTAGTCAGTAGACACATGAGGCCAGCACCCCCACCTCCTTTTCCTGTTTTTCTGTTTCTGGGGTTTTTTTTCTTTTTTTGGGGGGGAGGAGGGAAGGGCAGGTGGTTGGGTTTTTTTTTTTTTTTAACATAGAAATAACTCAGCTATTTCAAAGGATCTTTCCAGATTGCATCAGTACTGTATGCTTCTAGGAACATGATAAGTTCCCTGGAAGGCTTCTGCATCAAATATTTTCCTTTACCAGTGAACCCTACCATATCATGACAGAGCATAAAAGGGTGTCTAACACAGTTTGTCTTCTAGACAGGTCCAGACTATCAAATAATACGCTCCATGTTAACAACGGGAAGCAGGTAAAGGACTTCTGTCATATCATCCTCATTTGAAAAGATGAGCTAAGATCCAAGAGGACAGGGACTCAAGAAGCCATGGATACATCCAAATAATGGGTCTGTTTCTTGCAACTCCTCACAGAGGATGTTCCACTGCAATCAGCTGTTTACTTGATAATAGTTTACAGGATCTGACCCCTCATTTGTTAGTGCTTGCACAACACTTTGAAAACACAAAGTGCTCTCTCTAAATGGCAAGTGTCATCATCATTATTATTATTATTATCATCTAAAAGAATGATTTTTGGAGTACTCATATAACTGAAAATAACATTTTGTTCTTAGTACAAACATATTATTGGATCTGATATCCAGGCCATAATGGAACCTATATAAAAAAGGCAAATAATTCATTAAGAGGCTGCATCACATGGAAGAGAATATGTGTCTTGACTCCTAAGTATAACAGCACCAAGGAGGGCACACAGCAAGCTCAGTATCCTGGACTTCAGGAGAGCAGACTTTGGCCTCTTCAGGGATCTGCTTGGTAGAGTGCCATGGGCCAAAGCCCTGGAAGGAAGAGGGGCCCAAGAAAGCTGGGTAATATTCAAGGATCACCTCCTCCAACCTCAGGAGCGATGCATCCCAACAAAGAGACAGTCAGGCAAAAATTGCAGGAGGCCTGCATGGATGAACAAGGAGCTC
>NW_008794125.1:4944353-4998636 GCF_000699145.1 Aptenodytes forsteri | reverse complement strand
CACAGGACAAGGGGGAATGGCTTTAAACTAAAGGGGGGTAGATTTAGACTAGATCTAAGGAAAATTTTTTCTGCTGAGGGTGGTGAAGCACTGGCACAGGTTGCCCAGAGAGGTGGGGGATGCCATCCCTGGGTCCCTTCCAACCCAAACTATGCTACGATTGTATGATTCTATAAGTACTTTCTCTTTTTTAGTTTAAAATACAATATTGCACATTTTCATCAGAACCTAAATTCTCTCTTTTGTTTTTAATATTACAAATTCTATCATGATTCAGAAAATCTTATTACCATAGTAAAACAGAAGAGTAATTAAAAGAATTTCGAAAGGCAGCAATGTAACATTGTTGATGGTAGAGTACACATTGTTAAGCAGCTCAAAGGGATGAGAATGGGGGACATTATCAACTTTAACTTACTTTACAGTCTGATTTTCCTTCCAGACATCAAATAGAAATCTGGAAAAAGAAGCCATTTGCCCCTTTTTTGTAGGTCAAAAGGACCAAACAGGAATGGGATATGCTCTGTGATTCAAAATGGATCTTCGTAACTCTTTCCCTTATACAAACCAAGCGGGGAAAAGCAAGCTGTCTCCTGCCCCCTCACCCTACAAAAAACCCTCTCCTTTAATCTTTTTCCTCAATACCTCACGCTCTTACAAATTACAAGCAGGACTGAACAGCTTTAAATAAAGATAAGCTTTAGCACTTTTTTAGGATGATGCACAAAGTGAGGAAGACAGTGGGGCTGCCTGTAAATTCTGCAATTTTAACATCTCACAGGTATCATCACCCATTGCAGCCAGAACTCCTTCCTCTCTGCTTCCTTTTTTGGTCTTGTATTTGCCTTGTATTCAACAAAAGCAAGCTGGTAGTAAAACACCGTTATTCACACAAAATGTAGACCTCCACCACTAATTCCTTGCATTTACCGCATTCAAGCAGAACTTTTCATCAAATATTTGAAATCCATACAGTTCAATAAAAAATGTCTACTGCCCAATTTTGATCTGACACGTCGTGAATATTTTACAATGTTAACCAAGCTTCAGGGTTACCGATACTTGCTGAATTCACAAATTAAATTTTTTCAGGGTAAAATTAACATCATGTTAGCAGAAGATCAAGCTCAAATAGTCTTTTGTGGAGAGACCTACGAGTCAGTGAGGAAAAGTTGGGAGGTTTGTAACTTGTATTTGCAGTCACATTATGTCAATCATTCCTTCATCGTTCCTTCTCTGTTCTCCCTTGAACATGACACGTGCAAAACACAGCTCTCCCAAATTAAAGTAAGAAATCCACATACTCACACACCTCCCTGCTTTCTTGGACTCTGCTAATCCTATGCTTTTAACAGCCATTTTGCCCCAGCTGAACTTCACCTGCACAGAAAAAATGCCACACTGCAAAGTAATACCAGATGCAACACGGGACAGGTCATTGTTAACAAGTTATCTGGCCACCTTCTTCATTCAGGCTCTGCCTTTTTATCCAAAAAGGATGCATCAACCATGGGAATACAAACACAAACTTGACAGGAAGTTTTGTCCAGTAAACAAAATATGAACTGCCAAAGAAACGTAAATTAACTTCACCTTTTTAATAGTTAATCACAGAATGCTGAAGAAATGTAAAAGCAGCTTTAATTGAGGGACATTTAATCATAGCAAATTAATGATTCCACTAAGGTCACTTTAGAGATATCTTAATTTGCTATGAATGAAAATATCTTTACCCCATTCATCCTTACAGTATTCTACATCTAACAAAACTGACATTAAGTAGATTAAAAACCAAAACAAAACCCAAACACACAGCATTTTTACAGCTAATGAACAATAGCCATTTACTGACTCTCATATCATTGAAGCACTAACACAATCTAAATTAATAGATATTGCAATTAAGATTAAGTAATGAGTGGGCTAAAAACTGTTCCTGGTGGCTTCTCATTTAAATAGGGAATGAAAAAACCAACAGCAAATCATTTGGAAACAACACATGATGGTTATGGTACATGATTTTGTAGATCTGAGTTTTATTTGGTGAGACTGCAGTTAAGCTAGGCTATGAAAACATTAAAAAATCAAATATTTGCGCAAACATAAAATTGATGATTTGTTGATTAAAGAGAGGGCTGCTCCGTTTGACAGCCAGTCTGCCTAAACATTCAATAGGTTGTATTGTTAACTTGTTCTAAAATCCATTCAGTTTTCTTCAACCAACTAACCCAGCTCAAACAGTTGGGTTTTCTTCATTAAGATCTTGGGCTGGCTTAGCCCATATATTTTTCTTACTCTGTAAACCGGGATTTTGAAGACCTCTTTAGTCATTTGGCACTTAGGCCTGAACAGTTTTAAGTGTGGAAAATGCCCTGTATAAAGGCAGGACTAAACGTGTAAGCTTAGAGCCATGTCATTCTGAGGAAATCACACCAGAAAGACTAAAATTTGGCAGGTGTAGTTAACCTCATCATGTTAACAGTTGCCAGCAAGGCCAGTTCTCCTTAGGTGCATTCATCCTCTACCACGCCTTGCAGCTGAGCACAAAGAAATGGGGAGTGTTAAGTATGGCTTGAAATTTACTCCATTTAACATGCACCAATATACACAACACTGCCGTTCTTTTGCTCGTAAGAAATAATTTATACACATGCCAGAATGAAATCAAGGTATTATCATTATATTAACCAGTATACAGTCTTGCAGCAACAAGTTAAATTTGGGTCAAAATAAACTGTGATTGAAATACAAGATCACAATATGAACAGAATTACTGTAGCCATTACCAAGCACGTTTTGAACATGGGGCAAATAAGGGGTCATATATCACTAGGAAGAGGGAATTAAATTCAGTGATAGCATGGCAGGGTTTCTGTTGTGGCACCACAGTCATTGCACAGCACAGGAAAACCGGTATTTGTAAAGAAAACCAATGCCATATAAAGAATCTAGCAAAGAACTAGATCAAAGTATTTAGCCTGATCCACAGCTGTCATTCCTAAAATGGGGTTGTAGAAGATAAAACCTATTCATAATCACAGTCTTCATATCTATTTCTTACTCAAAATGCTTCCCTCCTGCCATGAAATTCAGTTTACAGGTGAAAGATACAAACGGAAATAAAGAGGGTCTTAAAAAAGGCTGCATGTTTTCTTTGGTTTCATGATGTGCCCTGATGCCCTTTAGTATTTTGACGTGAAGAGATGCTCTTTTGATATCTGAGCCAAAAGACAATTTGTCCAAGGAGGATGGAATGTGACACAGCCCTTTCCGTGCTTCACTACAAGGTCTTCTAAGGATAAAGACTGCTCTTATGTTAGTGTTATTATATCATCAAAAGGCAAGTGTTTCTCTGTTTAGAATCAAATGGAAGTGAAACTACTGCTGATAGTTTGGTCAAGTTTGCCATTTCCACGTTCCAATATAAAATTATTTTTTGTCCAGATCTTAAGGGTAACATCAAGAGGAAGATTTGTTATCTATTCCTCCAGTAGATAGATGTTTAATGAGCACTTGATGATTCATCTAGAGTATAAAATTTCAGCTGAGAGCCTGGTGTTATTATTCAAGCCCATTTCGCAGTCGGACAGCTCCCACTCTTCTATAAAGTATTTTTTTTATTCTGTGAAAAACAAGGCCTTGGAGGCAAGTCAGGGGCTACACAATGGCATATTGAATTTACTGGCTTCCTCTTGAACAATATGGCAGAAATATTTTAGTGATGCAAGATCTAATCTATAAATAACTCGAAAATGCATTAAAAGACTGCGCCAACGGATTGTTGAAATCCCCAGTGGTTTGAATGGGAGTTTACTAGAGAGAATTCCTAAAGGGTTACAGTTTCAAGCAGAACTGAGCCAAATAAAAATAGGGAATCTAAAATGTCACTGCGTAAAGGAATCATCTGATACTGCAAGGGAGCAACACTCGGTCACTCTTTGGCATTTTACAATTTCAAATGTTTGAATTTCTTTAAAGCGATTCATTTTCCCCTCCTTTCTTTCTCCTGTCTCCCTTTTTTAAATGGGAGTGCATTTTAAATATCTGTGCTTCAAGCCAGGATTGGGGAAATACAGACGGTACCAAAGAGCAGTCCAAAATGAAGACGGCCAAATGAGCCATCAGAGCATGAAATTCCCCATTCTCCTCCCCCATCTGTTTGCTGGTCATGATTTCCTAACTTCTTCTATTCTTGCTCTGCTTTGCTTGGCAGCTGCTGCAAAAATCTTCACCCTAGCCAAAAGTTGAAGCTAAGAGGTTCTTTTCAGCACCGATGCCAGCGTGGCTCCGTGGAGCCCTGCACGGGGAGGATACAAGCTGCAGAGCTGGCACCTGGCCGCAGCCTGTCAGTCTTGGCAGTGCAACTCCTCTCCTAAACTTGGATCTGTACTTAAGAGCACAATACAGCAGGGGCTTAGGCAGCAGTATGCACATATACCTCTGAATGCAGCTCACTATTGAGAGAAGCTTGAAGGGAAATAAATTTTCCCCAAATTAACCCTTCCTTTATACCAAGAAAAGCTAAACTGACAGCTTCAACTATCTAGAAGCCAAGCAAGCTGTGTTTACAATCATATAGGAGTGAATCACATCTCAGCTACTTCTATATTTGCAAAAAAAAAAAAAAAATTCAAAGCAGCAGCTACTGCATAACAGGTTAAACGTGTCACCTTCCTCTCCTTTCTGTGACACTGCAGTGACATCAGGAGAAACAGGAACTGCCCTGAATCAGGGCCCACACTGCATTCAATTTAAATCACACTAAGCTTAAACATTTGCATCAAAATTCTGATGCAAAGCTTGTTCCTATTAAGGGAACAGGTGAGGTCAATTAGCAGATTAGATTAAAAAAAAAAATTTAAAAGATGGTTGTCCTGGTTTCAGCAGGGATAGAGTGAATTTCCTTCCTAGTAGCTGGTACAGTGCTGTGTTTTGGATTTAGGGTGAGAACAATGTTGATAACACACCGATGTTTTAGTTGTTGCTAGGTAGTGTTTACACTAGTCAAGGACTTTTCAGCTTGGAGAAAAAGAAGCTGGGAGGGGACACAGCCGGGACAGCTGACCCAAACTGGCCAAAGGGACATTCCATACCATGTGACGTCATGCTCAGTATATAAAGCCGGGGGAAGAAGAAGGAAGGGGGGGGATGTTTGGAGTGATGGCGTTTGTCTTCCCAAGTCACCGTTACACGTGATGGAGCCCTGCTTTCCTGGAGATGGCTGAGCACCTGCCTGCCGATGGGAAGTAGTGAATGAATTCCTTGTTTTGCTTTGCTTGCGTGCACGGCTTTTGCTTTACCTATTAAACTGTCTTTATCTCAACCCGTGAGTTTTCTCACTTTTACCCTTCCAATTCTCTCCCCCATCCCACCAGGGGGAGAGTGAGCGAGCGGCTGCGTGGTGCTTAGTTGCCGACTGAGATTAAACCACGACAATGGTGAAGCTGGTTTCTAGCTCCCTGGTATCAACTTCTACCCCAAGATCCAGTTCTGTCCTGGTTCAGGTGCCATTAGAGACAGAGGCTTTCTGTTGTGCTCAGCTTCGTCCTTCCCTCTTCCACACAAACTGCTCCTGCCGGTCTTTGAAGGAGGCTCAATTCAGGCAGGGAAATCCTGTCCTCTTAAGATGTACTCAGACTTTCACATCAATTAAACTAATTGGCAGCAAGTACAACATGTACCTTAATCGTAACTGTAAATGCCCTGTGATTACACCAAATCCTTTCTGAAAAGGAGAGTGCTATTTTTATAGGGCTCTGAAAAATAAATATTTAAAAAGAAAAATAGGAGTTTATGTTAGAGTATTTCACTGTATGACTTTCAAAGGTCAAAGAATCCAAATAAATAACTTTACCCCAATTTTAAATATATACCTTACCATTTTTATTTTGTAACCATGATCTGTTCTTCTTCACCAGTCTGCACGCCTTTAGTAAGGTCTTGTTTCAATCAGCCCCTACCCCCACATATTTTCTTAAATTAAATCTCAGGGTTTAAACATGCACAGAGAACCCAGAATTATTTAATGACCCTCTTTTTTGTATTTTTAATTAAAAGACTGACAGCTAAAATGAGCTGATCAATATCACCCAAACATGAGCCCATTGTGAAGTGCTGTTTCAAATGTGAGAGCCAAGCAGGGCTGCATCAGAAATACGAATTTGAGGGACACAAAGGAGTTAATGGTCTATCCCTGAAAGAGGCTTAAATCAGCCCCCACAAGCAGCACCTGCAAAAGACCTGGCCAAGAGTCTTCCAGCCATCACTAACAATCAGGAGCAAACAAGATGCAGGAGAGGAGCACACCACACAAGCAGCTGCTCTGCCTGGGGCAAGAGATATCCCAAGAGACCTAAGTCACTAGCAGACTTCTTTTCATCATTTTCCCACCAGTGCTAACACCTATTTAGCTTCACTGACGTTAGTAGCATTGAAAGCTGAGCAAAGTCAGGCTCTCACTGGCAATTCAAACATCACTTTGATTTAGACCTATTTTGAGCTACACGGAATGGAGCAAGAGACTTGTCTGTGCGAGGATTCCCAACATTACTGGCATTAGAAATACTGTGCATCATTTGTGGGGGAGACAGGTGAGGCTCCTTCAGGAGACAACCAGTGGAAGAATCAGATAACCAAAGACAGTGTTGACAGCACATTGTCGTCGTCCCCCCCAAGTAACAAAGCTGGATCAAGACTGTTGTGGTAACAGACAGTCTAGAGGAACTGCACTGATGGGTGTGCTTATTTTGAAGCGCAGCCCCAAGGAGGCTGTTAACCGTACAAGTGGGTTACAACTGAAGCATCTATCCCTCCTTTTATAACTGGAGTCCTTCAAACGCCCGATTCAGACAGTGTTGACTTGTTCACTTAGCATCTTTGAAAAGACAAAGGAATTATTTCCAGAGAGAGAGATCACCGCACCTCAATACAAGCAACAGTCATAACTGGCTCCGTGCAGAATCTGAACGGAAGCAGATGGAGAACAGGAATAGTCAGTCTTCGATTACCAAGCTGGCATGTCACACTAAATTGTACTGCTCTGGCTTCAAACGTTCCTTCCGAGCCTTCTAAGTTCTACCACAGATATCTGAAGCATGTGGGAAAGATGCTCGAGTGTTTTTGTTTATTCGTTTTCATCTCTACTAACCTAAATGTATTTTCAGGAAGAGCAGTTTGTTATTGGACTCAAATAAGTCCTTTTCATCTCACTGCACTTTCAGAAGCCAGGGAGGTTTGACAGGGTGAGGTTTGCTTGCTCTAATTTTGCTGGACGCTGTCAGTCACTTGATAAGGACGTGACGTAAACTTTGATTCTCAATGTGCAATGCCATAGCTTTGGGTAGGAAGACTATGCTTGTTATAAAAGCATGAGTTTTCATAAATGCAAATTTTCAGACATCCTACACTTAGGGTAAATTTATTCTAATGCTACAACATAAAAAGGAGGAGCCATTGAAGGCATTTCCTATCATGCTTTTAAAGAAAACAGCATCCATTTTGATTTGTTTTTAAGTAGTAAGTGATAGGGAGAGTGGACACGTACACTGATGATACCACCTGGGAGGAGTCCTTTGGGAAGCTCAGCTGGAGAAACGTCTGCTCCATTCAGATCTGGCTGCCTCAAGTCTCCAAGATGCTCAGCCCTGTGAAGGCATTTCTGTGTGTACAAAAGCAAAATGTTCAGACAGACAGAAGTCAATGGAAAACGTCAGGATTTCCACTTTGACACTCGAGTCCACAATGCTCCCCCTTACACCTTTTTTTGACGTTTTTAGATGAGCAGCCTTCAGTCACTACTGAGAGAAACAGTTAATGCAGAAGAATGCATAACAGAGTTTTTCTCTAAGTGGTTCATGGGACAATCCTTTCTCAATTAATATGATATTCTATATTAAATGAAAACTTACTTACACGGATTGCTAATTGAAAGAACATTACGCATAGCATGAGCAGTTATTGACAATTCTGAGCTCTACCTTCCTCAGAACATATTTTTCTTACCATACCATTGCAAAGAATTACCCTGAGATAATGAAGATTAACTGAAAATGTATTTCAAATAACTTGGAGATTGTAATCTCTTTAGCTATTCCTTAGTTTAGCAAACATCAATACAAAATTAAACCAAATTATTATCATTATTTTGAAATTATTATGTGAAAAGAGTCATCAGAGCTCTGAACTTTGAAGAGTTTTAAAAAGAAAAGTGAGGAAAATTCTTATGGTGTTTTTACTAAAACAGCAACAGCTTGCTTAATTCTAAATAACTTGGAAAGAGAATGCCCTGAGATACTGTGTGGGAGATCCAAGCATGAAAAGAAAGCAACTTGATTATTTCACTTCCTCTCATGCAAAAGTAATCTCTGCTGGGCAGAGAAGCTAATACCCACTTTCTGTCCCCAGTAGCCAGGATAAAGGCTATGGCCATGGGAAAGCAAATATAGCTTCAACATCCCTGACAACCATAGGTTATAGATAAAAGTGTAACTACAACTTAGAGGGAATTAGAATAAATGAGGAAAGGTTAGAGGGCAGCGTGAAATCACACTGATAACCTCCCTAACTCTTCTTTTCCAGAAAGGCAATTTGAAGGATTTTTGTTGGTGGTGTTTACTGGTCTTGGGGTTTTTTTTGGCGTGGGAATTTTAGGTGATAATTATGCACATTCTCATTCAAGTGGAAGAAAAAAAAATGAATTACAACTTATAGCTTGCAGTTCACAGTGTTTTTTAATATTAAAAACATGCACACATATATAAAAATAATAATTTTAATGATGAGAGTATCATGAGCAACAATGAATAAGATCCGATTATAAATGATGTCAGGTATTCAAGGGACGTTTTCACTGTAATTAACAGATGATGGTGGAAGCAAAACAGGTTTCTGAAATTGAGACCTTTTACACAATGAAGTTCAAGCAATTTAGATTTGTTCTCATTAAAGGACTCTCTTCTTCCATTGTTTGCCATTTTGAATTTAATCTTTTTTCTGTCTCTGGAGTTTTGCCATTCATTTTTCTTGCAGGATCTTTATAGACTCAGTTTCTGCAGTGGCAGTATTTCATTAGTATTTCTCCATAGAGAAAGCTTTGCTTTTTTTTTTTTTTGCTAGAATATTAGGAGTCTACCTACTGGTGAAATATACTGGCTCTAGTATAATCTCACAATGAAAGTGTCAAATGCCCTATCACTAGAGACATTTAAAACTTGACTGTACAAAACCTAAGAGCATTTTCCAGAGGAAAATGAACCCGCATCAGTGAGGGATTACATGAGACCAAAAACCTTGTTTCTCAAGTCCATCTTGTTTCTCTGATTTCTATATACCCTCTTGTCTGAAAATATGTAGCATATGTCAGTAACTTGTGTTCCTCTCCAGTCATCTTCTGTGAACAAGAATAATTTCTTCTCCCTATTTCATATGCAGCCCCTTCCTGGTATTCATGTCTGAAAATAGAGTTTGTATATCCTCCAGGGAAAGTTTATTGCAGTGAGGCAGCCACAATGAACAGAAATGTCAAGGCTTAATGACAAGAAAGCAGTTTACTCAACAGATACTGATCTTGCTATATAGTAGTGTATGCGCAGCTTAGATTATAGGAATTCAACCCTGAAGCAAAGAGGCTCTTAAAGATCCCAGAACTGTGATTGCTTGAAAATGCCATCTATTGAGTATATGCTTCTCATTTCTTTCAGCTTTTCAGGCTTGTATTTTCTGGGATTTTTAATTAAAAGATAATAGCAAAAGATCTTTGGGCTTAAAATTAAATTCTCATATTTCTCTGGTTCCTCCAGTAGTCTTTAGCCCTTCCCTTCAAATATCTCACAACTGTCAGTGAAAGAAACCAACCTACTCAACATGAATAGTGAAATGCCCTTCTCTCTTTCCCTCTTTTCTCTTTCTTCCACAAGCATAGCAGGATCTCAGATCTGAAAAGAAATTCATGCATTTCCACCGTGGAGGTGATGGGGACAAAAATGCCTGGTGAACCCACAACCTCTGTTCATTGTGGTCTTCAGTCCATGACACAACACAACAGAGGTGTCAGTTGGTTCACCAGGACCATGCTGCTGCTTGATAAGCCCCCCCACCCCTTAGAGGTATATAGCCACAGTAGAAGCTACTACAGCAGCACCTAGGACGACTCCGTCCCCGTAATCGGATTCTACAGCCCTGGGGAGAGGAGTGCCTTCACCAGCCATGCTCCTGTTCTCTCAATCTGCGTTCTGGGGAAGAAGACGTAACTGATCTTAAACAACAGGAGCTCCTGGGTTTCCATCTGGAGCCTGACAGGTGAGGCGCGACAAGCCTGAACCTCCAGTTCACAGCACGCTCCAGCTCCTGACAAGACTACCGTAAATCAAAGAATATCTATCTGATGTCCCCTTTCCCACCGAGATAATTCTCTTCACTGACTTCGAGTGATTCCAAGAAGTTATTCTCAATTGCTGCTTTTTCTTTCCCTTTGGAAGAGGGAATGATCATAGTACTTGTGTTTATTTCCCTTTTCCTTATTTCCTTTTATTTGCTAATTTGGTCTTCAGCAATTATTTCACCACAATTTACACATATCATCGCAATATTTGCAGGACAATGAAGCAATAATTACAGCAGAATAAACCAATCCACCATCCCCCCAACACAAAAACCCCACAAAAACAAAGGCTCTTCCACACCCCTAAACCTGAGCTTTTTGTCCAGAACTTGCCTTGTAACTGAAATTGGTTTTACATCAGATACCTGGCTAGCTTATAGCCTTTTAAATATCTTATTCATCTCTGTACTTCCTATGTGATAATAGAAAAAAATTAAATAGGTATACATTCATTTCTACGGCATTCCCTTAAAAGTTAACATTTTAGCTTGCATTTTAAAGGAAATCAAAACAATATTTAGTAAAGATGTAGGCACGAAACTTTTCCAAAAAAGAAAGCAGATTAGTCAGTGAAGATTAAAATTGTTTCACTCCAATGCTGTAATTTAAGGCAGATCATGGTGCAGACAAAAT
This sequence comes from Aptenodytes forsteri, assembly GCF_000699145.1. Classification (NCBI taxonomy): domain Eukaryota; kingdom Metazoa; phylum Chordata; class Aves; order Sphenisciformes; family Spheniscidae; genus Aptenodytes; species Aptenodytes forsteri. Next base: position 4,987,625 of record NW_008794125.1, on the reverse strand, counting down.
GCCTCTATACAAGTTTATTTCCTTTGCCTCTGCCCACCTTCCCCTTGCAAGTTGTTACTTCATTTCACTGAGAAGGCTGAAATCAATATAACGAGTAGAAAAGCACGCAAATTAGAGAAGTGTGTGTCAAGTGGCAGCAAAAAAAGAGCAAGTGAGAATTCTGTTCCAGCATAAAATCTCCAAAAAATCTTATACACCATCAATGTGGATTCATTTCCATAAGAAACAAATTGGTAGTTGATGCTGATGAAGGCTGCTGTACTGCTAATAAGTGACACCAGGGGCCTTGTTACAAAGTATTTCTAAACATAAGAAATTCTGTAATGGGGCCCCCAAGGGCCACGTCCACAAGCTGCGGACCCTCTTTGTGCTGCATGTGCACAGTCACTTGTTTCCAAGGCAACTAACACCGAGCACCTAAGCGGTGTGAGACACTTGGTGCAGAGAAGTTAAGTGAAGCCTTCTCAATATTTTCATTTTGTGATTGGGCCAGCGTATTAGGAAGCATTGTCCTTCCTTGATTTTGGACTACAGAATCAACCTGTATTTAGATATCGCCTATTATCATCATCTGAAGAAATAATACATCCAAAGAAGTAATACAGCATGTCACAACTGAGAATGGTAAGGGCATAATACTCACTTCTTTTTTTCTTTTTAACAACTGAATTTAAAAAAAAAAAAATCACCCCTTTCACCAGCAAGCAGCTGCAAGACATGAATGAGCACAACAAGCAGCTGTGTCCCGTTCCAGGATCTTCAAGTAGCAGAAGAGTATCAAAGATAATCGGTTTGTTCACTTGCCCCTTTAATTCTGGTCACACTGCTGCTGATAATTAACACCAGCCCGATTTTCTAGAGTACAGAATCAGTTCTGCCTACTCATTCTGCATCAACCTGCCCATCAGCCAGCAACTTTTCCATCACCACAAACGTACCTAACGTGGGGGGAGCGGGAATAACTATAGACCTCCCCCAAAAAACATCCCCAAACCATCATTCATTTCCATATCAGTTGAAGAATCACTTCATTCACTTGGAAATTTTCAGGCTTTTTGTAAGTGCTGAGGGTTTTTTCAACATTAACCTCAGACGTCCAGGAAAGGTTAGAACATTAGGATTCCATAAAAATTGCAGCTATATAAGCTAAAAGTAAACAAATCTTACATCATACTACTTGATCATTCATCCCGTAACAGAAAGACCTTAACAATAACCTTCCTTGGTAGTCCCAGGTCGAGTCTTGCTGGAAAAAAGAAAGTCTTCCTTCCCGCACGAATATGCGAACCTCGTATTGGTTCACAGCTGCACATTAGTTAGCAATACACATTTCTGCTTTAACTCCTGAAGCCAAAAAAGGGATTTGGACTGCAAATCCTATGACACTGGGTCTGGGTACCTTGCTCAACCCATTTACAGCTAACGTCAGCCAAAGCCTCCATACCTAGGTGCCAGTTTGAACTACAGAAATCTGCCATGCTTTAGGTGCAAATATGTAAAGCATCTACAAACATCTCCTTTGTTAACTCTTGCTTAGCACTACTGGTAATTTAAATACTAAGCTTTGAAGAAGATAAATAAAGATGCAGGTAATTTTCAAGTTTTCTGCTAAGGCTACATTTAATTCATTAGAAAAGTACTGACATCCCAGAGGAAAGAGGAGGAATAACATGGTTTTCCTACCCCCTGGTTAGCAGGTTTTGGGGTAACACACGCTCTACTACATGCCACTGTCACAACCCAAAAGCCTCTCTCCCCCGGCTTGGGGCACAGCAGAGCCTGCCAGCAACACTGACCTGGACAAAGGCACCTGCTTGCAGGGTTGAATACGCAGGGCCAGCGTCTTTAAAGGACAGATGTGAAAGGACTCCCCACACTTCCTCCCAGAGCAGCCTCACAGCATCACCCTCACAAGCTCAGAAAACACATTACCTACATTTCATTAAAAACAAATCCTAGGAGAGGTTATTTTCCTTTCAAGAAACCAAGCAAGAAATAAGGTTATAGGCACTAAAATACCTACAGTGTCTATTAAATTCACTGAAGTTTTGATTAAACATCAGCTGTGCTTCAAAGTAGATGAAAAAAACTCACTCATGTACAAAGAGCCCTCCCCCCCTTTTGTCTTTTCCTCACTTCAGAATTTGATTTTTTTTCAGAATAACATTTCAGATCTCTTTCAAGCAATGTGCCCCATGTAGTAGGTTTATAGCCATAAACCTGTCATACAGTGGAACACTTCTAGCCAGGCATCTCATTTTTATAGCCTCTTGAGAAGCAGCTGACTTCTCTATCGGTCGACATATTGGAAACCATACAAAACCTTACAGGAGGAAGCTTCTCATATTCTCAGCAGAATGAGCTAGTCTCATCACCCGTCTCTGGGTGATACCTGATGACTCACAGCAGAATGAGCTAGTCTCATCACCCGTCACACCTGATGACTCGCAATGCCACCGTCTTTCTACTTCACACCGAAGATGCACCAAACTCACAGTACTGATTTGGAAGTTTTATTACTGAATGTGGCTTTGTGTAAGTGATGCCCCAGCCTGCTGATAACTGTGTCCAAAGCAACAGAGGTAGATGTCTTCCTCCCTTAAAGCATACCTCCAAGTCAGAATCTGAATAACAAAAGATAAAACCTACAGCTAAGACCCCCACGAGCTATCGGTACAGGGGAGAAGCGCAAAGGCACAACTGAAATATCAAAGCAGTTCAGTAAAGCCAGCCTAAGGATCCATATGCTCTCATTACTACCACCCAACGGAGACCAGCAACACTAGCGTTGAACACACAAGTGTCACAGCGTATTGGTTGCCATTACAAAAGCATCTGTTCCAGCATGGCAGCACATTTAGAAGCAAGCTATGCTTTGCGTTTCCAAGTTTCCCGAAGCCCACAGGGCTGCCAATGAACCAGTATAGCTCCAGAAACAAATCAATGTTTGGCTGTCCTCCCAAAGATGCTTCCTAGCTGCATTATCATTGACAAGGTAACCGATGCTGTCAGAGTCTGTCAGATGGTAAATTCGCACAGGTCTTTTGCCACCGATCTGCCAGTGGGGGATTCTCTCCATAACAAGGAGAGCAGAGAAACTCTGGAATAAGCAGTTTCTTATTCTCTGGAAACTTTTATTCCAAAGTTCCTTACACCCCTCTGTCTTCCTAACTTCTAAATGAAGGTCCATGAATCCTCTGGTACTGAAATAGGGGTATAAAACCGCAAATTTCTGTGTGGGAATTGCCAGCTAAATGGGAGCTGGCTCCTCTTATCTATAGTATGAAAGAAATCCTAATCTTTTATATTTCTATTCAGGAAAAAAAAAATAGCATCATGCAGCCTTATAGTTTTGAGGAAACTGAACTTTAATGGCTTCAGCACTTGACATTACTTATAGTTAGAAACATCCATTTTTATCTATCACCTGAGGAAGACTTCTCCAATTCCAGCCAGTGATGTTGAGAATTTGCTACCTTTAAAACAAAGTTTCCTTCAAAGCCGAGCGTGTTTGCTCCTGAAGTATTATGTAAAACTCCAATCTACTGTATAAGCTGACAATACCAGCTGCAAAGGTCTTCGAAAACACTGTTCACACAGCATGAAAATTCTGAACAAATGGAAAGCTTTACAGCAATACAATACGCATAACCGTCGCTTTCACAATTCCAGTTGACACTTAAATATTTAAAAACAACAAGGGACATATGGGTTATTTATTTTCTTTTTTAGTTTAATTCTAGTTCTGAAAATAGTTTCTAACTTAGTTATTTTAAAACAGAAATGGCACCATTTTAGCACTGAACTTGTGGGCAATTCATCAGGTTGTGAATTCTAACCTGACACTTACAATACACCAAATGCTTTTTCAATGCTGCTGTTGCACCATCTGCTTTGATATTGCTTCAGAATTATACTTAAAAATACGTAGCTGGAAGCAAAACGAGGTTTATAGAATTTGAGTACAATCTATATCTTTTCTGGGAGGGAGGATTAATCTTCAGTGCTTGAAAGCTTTTATGCTTTATAATTTTTGACAACATTTGAAAAACAGAACACAACTGGCACTGCCACAAGGATGTAAAAGTTTGCTCTTTTCAAGCTCTAAAATAGCGGTGTTCTTGCTAAGTTCTTCTAAAGAATATTTTGTGTGGTGTCATTTTTCTCCTCAAAATCTAACCCACAAATATTGCTGGGTTTTGTTTTAATGATTCTTTCACGTGGATATAAGACCAAAATACTATGTAACTTTAAAATAACATGCTACAGTAAAACAGATTTGTGAAGGGTAAAGTCTGTGTTACTTTCTTACAGACTGTAAAGAGTAAAACAACTCAAAGTCTCAATTCTGTTGTGAACAGACACAGCATAAGTGAGTGGAGAGGTTTCACATTGTTGCAGCTTCATATCATAGTATAAATATTGCAGATTTTACAGTTTCAGTTGAAAATTTATGTGGAATAATCAAGTTGCAGAGTAGGGAGGCAGACAGTTTTATGAGACGTACTGCAATTGTTCTGACCTATTCCTCCTACTGATGAAATAGGGGCAATAAAGTGAAAATCTTACTGTTTCTTTGTCCTTGGGTCTAAGTATGACCTAAATGTTGCAAATCTTACGACAAAAATGAAGCTGTTTCTGCATGTTAGTTGGCTTTATTGTTGGAAGTATTTATTCGGAAAACAGATTTTACTAGAACTGTTGAGTGGGAGGCTCTCCAACCTTCCTCTTGGGCATCTAGCGCTGGCCTCTGTCAGAAACAGAATCAATCCAAGACTAGGTGGATCAGGAATTTAAGCAGCACTGTAAACCTCATTCTGATTTGTCATTATTCCAAGCAAAAAAACCACTCTCAATTTTATCTTTTTGAACTTTTCTCAGCTAGTGGAACATAAAGTAAAGATGAAACGGGTAAGCTGTATTATTTATATTCATGTCTTTAAAAAACACTTATAAAATACAAAAAAGGAAGAAAAACTGTGAAGATACCATCTATGCTAACACACTACCCTTCATTGTAGGTTTCTTACACTTTTTTCCTGGTAAATTTTAAATGTGCAAGATGAAGAATTTTATGACTTCTCAAGAGCATTTGTTCCTTAGACCAGACCTGGAAAGTCCTTGATAGACCAAAGGCAGAACTGTGTCTTGAAGCATTTCAACATTTCTACAGAGGGTGCTCTACTGCTTTGAGTTTTCAAGAAGGATGGTCACAGTTCTCAGAAATCACAAGCACTTCTTCCAGTGTGAATCCATTTGGATTTTAGTGCAAGTGCAGTGAATTCACTTGAGCTGGTTAAGAGGAGCATGCAGCCCGATGGAGCATCAGACACCACTCCACAAGTGGATGTACCATTGATTACAAAACAGTGATTGTGTACATGGATCACTGTTTTTCATTCTGCCCTTCGTTCATTCAAATATTTTTTCCGACATGGTTTCATACTTCAGAAATTCTTTCTGAGTGCTAAGAGGGCAATAAGGAAAATTAATCCTTGCATTAATTTTCCCCTTATTTCTCCACTTCAGTTAGAAAGTTCAGGACATCACCAGTTGTCCAGGGCTCACAAAGGCATATGTATATCCCCTCTGCCACCCACAGGTTGATACTGTTGTAGATGGACATAAGATCTAGTCTATATTCTTCAGGTTGATTATCCCATCAGATTCTCCTCTCTCAAATACAAGTTTCTTTGCACTTGTCCTCTAACTCTGCTCACATGATCCAAGCCATTGCCCTTTGCCTCACACTCCTCCAGCCTTCTTTTACCCACCTCAGTAACATTTTTAAACAAACATCTTTGAATGGTTACCATTTTGTACTTCTCACTCAGCGGTGGCTCCCTCTCACAAGACTCATTATTTGTTCTACAATTATCTCCTTAAAGTTCCCACTTGCTGAGGAAAAAAAGAGCAAAACATAGTAAGATTGCTGACACGGTAAGGCTTCTGCCTATCATGCTCTTGCAATTCCTTTTCCTATTCATCTGTTTCTTTTTCAGAGCTCTTTGCAAGAGGATTTTACTATGGTCCATAACTAGGGCTCTCGGATCAGGATAGCAATAGTGATAACGCTGCTTCCAAAGCAATTTATGCTCAACATACATTAAAAAGCAAGTTTCCCATCCGTGCTTTTTATTGAAATGTGTGATGCTAATTCAACTGGAAGCACTCAAATCATCATTCAAAAACTAATGCTGCAGTGACTGAGGATTGCTCAGCTTGATGGATTAAAAACATTAGATAAACTTCACACTGTCCCAGCTGTGTAGGTAAAAGTTATTCTCATTTTATGAGTAGGAAACTGATGTGCGAAAAGAAGATGTGGTTTACAAAGATCCCACACGAAGTCAGTCACAAAGTACGTCTAGGTCTGGAAATCATTTCTCTCCCTGATCACTAAATAGCATAGCATGATCTCACAGAAACCTGTACACAGCAAAGCTGCTGTTCTTCTGAGTCTTCCCTTTTCTTAATGCTGAATATTTCCAGAGAATTGGCAGTCTCGGTTGCAGTTGCACAGGATGACTCTGCTGACTCCAGAATGACCCCTGAGTATCCCCAAATTAGGCTTTTAGCTTTTTTTGTTTGTTTAAAACTTAAAGACTTTTTCTGTTAATACTGCAACATGCATGCAACTCATTGGTATATTCTGCCTTGCTCTTCAAGAAGGTCCAGAGTAGCATATTTATGTTTTTGGCAACACATGTGAATCTATGCTAATTATTGCATCGATGAAAAAATTATCTGAATTGTCTTTGGCAAAGCAGAAGTAAACTGCGTAATATCCCCTGCATATATACACAAAAAAAGACTAATCTGAAACATTCTATCATTAACTGAGGCTCTTTAGTGTATATTACTGTTTAAAAATAAAAACAAAACACAATTTTCTTCTTCTAGTGCAGACAAATGAATGGCACCCAACTAATTTTAAACAACATTCCGGCACACAAAGTTAGTGACATAATTAAGAAATGTATTCAAGCTATTACTAATTTAACATAGCTCATCAGTACTTCCATCAGAAAGCTGTTATGGCCAACAGTGTCACAACCGAATTTATGCATTGTAAATACAAATATATTTTATTCATAGAAAATTCTTGTGACTTCAATTATGCAGTAAGTATTTATTTGGAATTCATTATTTTTTGTTTGATAACCATCATTAATTCATGTTCAACTGATTAAGCCTGCTGTAAAGCTTTAGTGAACATTATACAAGATAAAATTTAGATCTGTAGAGCTCTGTATTTTCTCTACAACTTCTAATCTGGAATCTGTGGACAATGACGTTATGGTGTTTCACATGACCACTGAATTTTATCTTATAATAGCATCGCTAAACATGGAAATATATCACAAGTCTTTCTATTAAAAACTGTAAATCTCCGGACAAGAAGAGAAATCTATTGATTTAGTAGAGCTTTAGCTACTTGCTACTTTTGAACTGCACAAAGTTATCACTCTTCTCACTACCCTTTTTTATTTCTGCATATGAGATTAAGATGTAGGGTGTTTCCTCTCCCTCCCCCCGCTCTCATTTTGCAGGCATGCAAACGCTTGCTTACCAAACAACCAAGCTCTCGGCACAAATGCTTCAGGTTAAAAAGGGTGGTATGTTTAAGTATACACAGTAAATGTAATCTTCCTCCACTTTTTTTTAAGCAAAGGCAGAGTGCTAAAATTTGTGTTAGAATATAAAGTAAGGTTCATATGTTCCTGAACTGACTTTTCTTTTTATATTGTTTTTGCTCCAGTTTCCTGGAGCTCACTAAGAAAACAGAGGCAAAAAGAACAAATTAAAACAGCAAGTATGTGACAGAGAAATAAAGACAACACTACTACTGTCTTCTATAGCTCCTCTTCCACAGAGAAATCTACTTCAGTTATCCAAGGGAACAAAAGTTCAGAGTGATGCATAAAACCATTTTACTGAAGTCAACAAAAGCTGAAGACAGAAAGACTGAATTAGTCCAAACCAAAAATGCCTACTCATAAAACCAAACAGCTGTGTTGAGATAATTTCTGGTAAACAAAGGGAGCATGAAGCCAGAAATTAATGGACCAAAATAGCTATGCTAGAAATTAAGCCCAGTTAGTGAATAAAATAATGAGAGGAATTGCTCTTTCCATCTCACTTTCTTCCTTCAATATGCTGGTTTTGAGATCGTAATTCCACTAAAAAAAAAGCATGGACTGAAAGGAGCAAGTGCACCATTACAGCTGCTGTGCTTGCACATCTAGGACCCGTGAATTCACTTTTATTACTATTTGGCCATGGTTACCAAAAGCCAAAGACCAGAGACTCAAATGATATAGTCTATATGTGCTTCAGCGCATGTACTGAACAGTACACCCAACTGAGCTCATGTGGCCAGGCTCCTCAATCCCATCCCCCTTCACCTTACTTCTTTCTCTGGTACCTTTTTGGTTTTTGCCACTCATTTGAGGAAAAAGCCTAACTTTGCTGGCCAGTAGCGAGTCTTTTGTTTTGTGAGCCCTTCATCAAAACAGGCAGCTACAAATGACATCTTAATCCAACATTGTCCGTGTTTGCCAGGTCTAAACCCATTAGTGATCACTGCTGGATTACAAGGAAGTACTAGAATCGGAAGCATTTTCCTTGCTACTGTTTCCTGTTTCTATTGATTCTGTAAAATTACAGGGGTGTGTAAATGGCATTAATCCTTTTTCACATTCACCAAAATTACTTTAGCAGTTCCATCTTTTCAGCAGCAAGCATCAGACATCTGCTTCACTGTCACCTCAAAAGAAACCCTCTCTGCATCTTACCCTTCGTATTTCGTGTACACTTGTAGCCTACCTGGCTTTGGAACGAATTCCATAAAAGTCTATAGATCCATAGCAACGCCTTGGTCTGTACACAAACTCAATCACTGTTCTCTTTCTGATAAAAGATTAATGGTCTACAAAACCTATTCTCTATCCAAAAGCAAATGTCACCAAGACATTCTTACTTTGCTTGTGGTTTAGGCTCAAAAACTACAGGTGTAGTGAAGAGACTGTAAACACAACTTTCTTCCAGATTGTCACTTCCTTTGTACCAGAAGAGAGTCTTTTCTGCAGTGTCTGTTCTGCATGTTTTTAAGGTTACACTTTAAGGAGACAGACAGTTTGAATTGCGGTAATGACCCTGAACACTGCGCATTTGTATCTTGAGTCAGAGATAATGAAGTTAATCCTTTTTCCATTAGGCACAGGACAGAAACAGAATGGTATAGACCTGTATTTATTCTTGGCGGGAATGGTTTGTATGAAAATAATTTATTAAGAAATGTTGCACATATGAGCAAACTTAGTGGCATAATGCTATTAATATTACGGAGTCCTCATCAAATGACTATAACTTTGCTGCGATAGATGTTGTACCACTTTACATGGCCAGAACTGCTGCTGCTCCAAACTTACTTATACGAGGAAAATTTGTCTTCCTTTATTTCACTTACTGCAACCTTTCTACAAGCCTTCTCAAATTTCTCATTTGCATAACCATCTACTTCCCATACGCTGCCATTTTTACTTTTTACAAGTATCACAAAAGCATTTCATTTCCTCCCCTTCCAAAGCTCAATATTAACTCAGCCAGAACATATCCTTACATTATTTCTTTCCATAAAAACAAGAACCAACCACTGACTTCTGAGTTCACACAACTGTAGTAAAACTCATTTGTGAAGCCGGCTTTTGAAATTTCCAGCACCACAGACAGCTACACTTGCTCTAAGAATTTAATTTGAATTTGTCAAAACCATAGCATGGTCACTTTGCAATGAGCCTGTGAAATTAAACGTAGGACAAAAGACATAAAGTGAACTATTTAGAACCATAATTTATGTATTTATATTTTTAAACAGATAATGTAACTCCACATGCAGAGAGAAGGCTTTTATATGGTAAAGGAAATCCAGAATATCAAATACTACAGTATTAGTGATTGCTTTTGATGCTAAAATATATTATTCATAATAATTCATACCAAATTCAATTCAAATATTCATACTAAAATATCTTATTAATAAAATAAATATTGGTTATCAGTCAGCACTACCAAAAATCAAGATCAGAAATTTTAAGAGCACCTCATAAAGTAATTCTTCATGAAAAGAAAGATATTGCTGGTTTCAATGAAAATCAACACAGTGGAATATACAGATTAAAGACTGAAAGAATAGCTTCCTTGTCCTTTAGTGGTGGCACTGGATTCCGAAATGATACTCAGCAGGTAGGAAGATCCTAAGTGGGTTTAAAGAGCTCTCCTGTTACGATACCGCGCTTGAATACCAAATCACAGTTTCTTTAAACACATTACAGGTCCCTCCCATTAACTTTTTTTCTTGTTAGGTTGTGGTTTTTGGGGGGTTGTTTGGTTGGGTTTTTTAAGAAATCCAACTGGAAATGCACTGTGATCATATCTCTCTGAAGTAAGCACTTCTTTTTAATAAGCCATCATTGCTCACCGGTAATAATTAATTTTTCTCATACTGCTAGACAGCCCATGCAGGCACTCGCACACATTCTCTATTCTAAAATACCACAGAGGACAGCATCCACAATTTTTACTCATTAAGACTTTACCTGAACTGAGGTAGCAATACAGTCACCCCAGGGAACACTATTGCTTAGAAAACTGGTAATAGTACCAAGTTCTCTTCTACTGGCTTAAATCAGGCGCGTAACAAAAAGAGCTACTGTCATTTCCATTAATCTAAGTTAGTTTGCTCACCACTTCCTGCTGTATCCTTTCTAGCTAAGGAGAGAATTTCTTTTTGTTGAGAGCTGAAGCGAGCAGATGGACATAATATCAACTACAATAATACTGCTTTACATCTCTTTGACAATATAACAGCACTGGATATTAGTGTAATTTACTCCCACTTTAAGTCTCCTTTTCACTGACAGAACAGCATGAAGAGATCTTCATGTAAGTGAAAATAAGTCCCCTGTGAATTCTAGGACAAAATTATGACGTAGTGAATGCAAAACAGTGAACAAACCTTGGATGTGGATGGAAAACATACAATTAAAATATCATTCTGACTTGAGGGCTTTCAGAGTATTGCAAAATAAATAGGGAATATCTATTTAGTTCACACTTAGACAACAAATCATAATTTCTCTGCTCTCTAGAGATGATAGCAGTGAGGCACATGATTAATACATTATGGTATATTAATCACACATTATGGCGTGTCTGTATTCTGTTGCCTGTGTTGCACATGAACTGCCTGGGAGGATTTCAGTCTCTTGCAGTGGCTACTTAACACCTCTCCGGCAGTACTGACTTCCATGGGGATCATTCTCGGAACGGCAGTACTGACTTCCATGGGGATCATTCTTGGAACAACAACAACAAAATTAAATCCTGTATCTTATAAGAGGCGACACCAAATGGCATTATTAGATGTTGGGCACCACTAGGATACTTCATGATGCAAAAGATCCCAGGCTATCAGAGACCTCACTGCTATGTTCACACAGTAGAGAGTTACACAGATTTAGAAACAATGCTGCCGTCTATGCTGCTTCCAGACTGTCGTGGTTTAATCTCAGTCGGCAACTAAGCACCACGCAGCCACTCGCTCACTCCCCCCCACCCGGTGGGATGGGGGAGAGAATTGGAAGAGCATAAGTGAGAAAAAAACTCGTGGGTTGAGATAAAAAACAGTTTAATAATTGAAATAAAATGCTAATAATAATAATGTGATAATAATAATAATAATACACAAAACAAGCGATGCACAGTGCAATTGCTCACCACCCACCGATCGATGCCCAGCCAGTCCCCGAGCAGTGGCCCCCCCGGCCAGCTTTCCCCAGTTTATGTGCTGAGCATGACGTCCCATGGTATGGAATGTCCCTTTGGCCAGTTGGGGTCAGCTGTCCTGGCTGGGCCCCCTCCCAGCTTCTTGTGCACCTCCAGCCTTCTCAGTCGGTAGAGCATGGGAAGCTGGAAAGTCCTTGACTAGTGTAAGCATTACCTTGCAACAACTAAAACATCGGTGCGTTATCAACTTTGTTCTCCTCCTAAATCCAAAACACTGTACCAGCTACTAGGAAGGAAATTAACTCTATCCCTACCGAAACCAGGACACAGACTTAAGCCTGCAAACTGCTCAGATAAGCCACTGAGTTAGCAGAGCCACTTTATAAAGGCAGACAAATGTCCAAAAGTTGCTGCCTTCATGCCCTCCAGTTCTCACACTATTCAGGAGGCAGGGAGGAGGAGGGTACGCAAAGGAAGCCTCTCCCCTGCCCTGCAGAATCCATGCTGGAGGATGACAGTGCACTCTGGAAATGATGCAGCTTGGGACGCAACGTCACCAGGGGCAGCCTGGAGACAGGGGATTTATTAAATTCCATTGCTAACAAGATTGTGTGTAGTACACACTCTCATGGGATATGATTTTGCAATCCTCACCTCACAGGCATACCAGAATATGTTTTGCTAACTACTCCAAGGAGTAGCTTTATACAAATGAAGTGAGTTACACAAGCGCAACACCTAATGCTTTTCCCACACAGAGTTTACTAAGCATAGGGAAGTAACTTGAAGTTTAAGACAGTCCTACAAGGCTCCAGATATATCCATCTTATCCTCTAGAGCCTTTCCTTCTACTGCTGCTTAAAATTATGAGAAAGAATCCCCCTCTCTGATGTGACATCTGGTCTACTTTTTCAGGTAAGCCCTTGCCTACTTACTGAAAACACCTGGCTAAACCACAGTCCTTCATCTGTGTTACCCTCTCTGTCTCGTGCCAATCTAATTTCAAAAGTGAGAGCAAAAAGAAGGCAAACCAGTATTCCCATCGCGATGAAAGTTTTAGGGCTGATTAAGATGTATCCTAGGCAGTCATAATTAGATTTCACAACCAGACAGAATTCATAAACTAGTTTTCCAATGTGTTCATCAACTGGTATTAACTAGTTTATCAATGTAAGATTTAGCAAATGGTTTAAAAGCATCATGGGAGTAGACCTAAATCACAGAGGGCAGAAAGGGAAATGTATGGGATGCTAAATCAAAAGAAAGGCAAACTACAATACAAGGGGTAACGAGCAAATTCAGTTTTAAACAACTTAATTTTGTTTCATCTCCTTCTACAATTTTCTCCTAATTCTTCACCTGTCCATCCCACCTACTAAAAAAATGGTTATAGAAAAATATAGTTGTTCCCACCAATAAATACCTTTTGCATACATAAAGGGGCCGACTGAAGAACTTTAATTTGTCCATTCGCCACCTATCTTACCTAGTATTTCTACCTCAGTCTGTATTTTACAGGAGCATAACATTTTTAATGTATCAGAGTTTCAATCCACTAAAACTTAACAATTTCAAATGCTGCTTTTTCAGTTTTAGGCATATGCATCATTAAGTCAGCACAAAAATTCTTTGCATTTCATTTTTAACAGGATACTCAAACTATTCACAGTGAAACGTTCTTAATTATGAGAATGAATCCTTGCTGTCATCACTGCACTTTAAAAATGTGACATCTAATTTTACTTAATTCTTTCCCATATTCTGTAGCAAAAAGGTTGCAGAATGTGAGCAATTATGGGCTAAGAAAGTGTGGTAAGGCAGTGGTAGTATAATGGGTAATCAAAGAAAGCTATTTAAATTGCAGGGGATTGAGTGTCTCCACGTCTAAGACAAATATTCTACCGTTCAAACGATCAACCAGTTTAGTTTTCTGCATGTGTTCTACCAGCGTGTTTTATTAATAAGTCCTCAAAAACCTCATACAGTATTTGCAGGATTTATCTCAACCTCTTTCTTGGTGCTTTTCCCCACAATTGGAAGGCCACCCAGTTTGAGTTTCTCATGGCTGATTTCATTCTCCACTAATGTTCAGTAGCTATTGTTTTATTGCCATGTATTTACGAGAAACAGGCAATTTTTTTAAGGTGCCAAGAGCTTCAAGCTTTGTTTGTTTATAGCTCCTCTGTGCACTACTACATGTCTCTTGGATTCAACTGCCAATGTAAGGGATTAAGGGGCTAAGTGAGTTTGACTGGTGCAGGAATCTTTCAAATATGTTCCTCTAGCTCAACTCTTTCACTGGCAGTTTTTATTTAACGATAACTGCCAAAAAAAATCCCTTGGTGCAGCAGGAGTGACATAACAATCACACATTTCAGGCACAATTCAATATCTATTCACACCTCTGAAAAAAATAAAATAAAATAAAAAAGTTGACAAAATTATGAAGCTCTTTGGCCTGTTGGCTTGCTTTTGCTGGGGTTTTTGTTTAGTTTTAGTCAACCAATCTTCAGATTGTTAGAGAGGGTTGGAGCAAGTGTTTGCTGACCTGCAGCCTGCCCACAGGGCAATAATTATTCAATTAAGCTCCTATAAGTGAAAATAAATTTTAAAGCTATCCTAGAGAAATCTTGCATCAACATTCTTCAGTTACTGCTTTATTTGTTTCAGACTACCTGAAACCTTTCCTTGGCTCCTGTTCTCCGTATATCAGTGATGCCTCTGGTGTTCCATCACTAGAAATGGAAATTGTTCCTTACATGAATTACAGACAGCTTTACATTCATCTTTCTAGGGAGGGCTGAATTTTCATTGCTGATGAAAAGAGCTATTCAGTAATACCAGCAACTAAATTCAGGGCGAGCCCCAAAAGCATCTCTGCCGATGCAACTCATTTCTGACCAGTCCTGCTGTTTTGCTCCTAGTTTCCTGGGCACAGAGATTAAAGTTGTAATAAAAACTATAATGGTTTTTCTTTATGCACAAATGGAGATGGGTCCCTCTTGCTCTCGCTTGCTTCTTAACTCCTGGTCTTCAAAGTGAAGTACGATTGTGTTCATTTAAACCTATGCAAGTATGTTTTTCAAACAATTGAAAAGATATTGCCTACATGCTGCTTTTCAATAGCAAGATGAAGATAACAGTATTGATACTCATTCTGATATGCATCCTTTTCTGGGTTTGTTCATTAGATTTAATTATTTCAACTAGGAACTGCGGTTTTGGGTTTTTTTGTGGGTTTTGTTGTGTTTTTTTTTTTTTAAATTATGAACACTCCTACAACAAGTTTTTTTTTTTTAAAGACATACATACACACAAATAAATTGTTATTTGGTAAAAGATGCTGGTAGATCACAGTGTAATTGTGAGAGAGCGGGAAGCAGGAAGAAAAGAATCACCAAAACGAGAATCGTTTTGATCACTGTTGAATGCCGATACAAATACTCCTAATAAAGTTTGTGGATGACACAGTGACAAAAGCCATACAGAAAGACTTTTTCTCTCAAGAAAGTTGCATTGAAACAAATACAGAGCAGAATTACAGACCGAGGAGCACGGAATACAGGTCCTACCAAGAGAACGATAGATTGAAGCCAAAAAAGCTGCAATTCTGACAAGGAAGTAGAGAATAAGTGGAAAGGTAATTCATACACTCTGTCATGACGCTAGTTACAAACAAAAATAAACCCTAATTCAATATCTGATAAAGAAAGAAGAGTAAAGAGTAAGAACAAGACAATGTTACAGTCCATATGACTATACAGCATCTAGTAATCACAGTTTTAAAGAGAGCTCAGAAATTAGAGGGAAAGTGCAAATATATCACAAATAGGATTTCAAGGTTAAAAAAAATGTGTCTTATTATTGGTAGACAAAGACTTGATATCTTTAGCCTATCTAAAAGGAGTCTCTGCTGTTGTGTGCTTCTACCATCTAAGCAGCTTCATGGAGAGAAAATAGAGAGTACCGATAGCAAGACAGAATAACTCAGCTGTGAGGCAAACATTGTTCACAGTGAGGGTGACTAACCACTGGAAAAACCTGTAACGGCAAATCACAGATGTCTGATTTCTTGACATTCCAGGCTTTTCTGAAATATATATTTATTAAACAGTGTTCTCCCTACAGTTACACTAGAATGACATTTGTGACATGCAGAGGACAGTCATGACCTATGTCATACCACGCAAACTGACTGATAGAATGACTCTTTGTATATTTAAAACTTGTCAGAGTAAACATCCCATGTTTTACCTCTGTAACACGTGGAAATAACCATAACTTAGTAAATTATGTATCTACATCTCTTCATTACTTTTGTCTAAAAAAATATATATATATTCCTCACTCAGAATCATTCCCTCTTGGCATGAGGGAAGCTTGATAGCTTTTGGCGTGAAAGAACATGAGATTAACACATGTGGGCTCAGTGTTCCTCATTTGAGAATACTGGCTTCATTTGTATGGAATACAAATATGTCACATTTCCTCAATATCTGAAACAGAACATTTATATTTATGAGGATATAAACTCGTTTTCTCAAGTCTCTGATATTTGTTGAAAATTAATCATCCCCTTGTGAAACACATTCACTAGAATATTCATAGGAAGCAAACATAATGAATAATCACATTCAACTTTCATAATCAAAAGTTCCCAAAGCAATTTACAGTAGATAAGCATCATTATCCCCATTTATGGACAAGGAAACTGAGGCATAATATTAACTTGCCCACCATTAAATAGCAGAAATGTGTTACACCTTAGATATTTGGCAAACCCCTGGAATTCCTGTTCCTCTAATGCATAAAGATAGTCAAAGCAAAAAAAAAGTTTTACTTTCAATCAATATTAATATGTTTCTGTGATCTTCAGCAAGATTTCCCTGAAGCGACTGATATTTCTCCACAGTGTTCAGAATGTCTATGTCCTTCAAGGCCTACTCATTTTTACTTGAGTTTTCTGAATTATAATACTAAAAATCTGTGAAAACCTAAAACGGGTTTCCTGACTTCATTTGTAGCAATACCAAGAAGTCAGAAATACAATGTGGAGCCTCTCTCCAACAATTTTTACCTTCACTCTGGTCTAAAGCTTTTCTTGTGTATACAGTAAGATTTAATAAGGACACAAGGTCACTGTAACCAAAGTTTGCTTAATCTTTAAGCTATCATTTAAAAAAAAAAAAATTATGAAGGAAAAAAGCCCTCAGTTTAAAATTTAACTTTACAAATTCATAAGATACCATTCTTCTATTAACCATTATCCTTTTAATCGAGGCTAAAGGATCCAACTTTTAGCTCTACATGGAAAAAAGAATTTTTTCATCATTTTTCACTGGGGGGGGGGAAATCAGAGTTGCTTCTTAAGAAAAATGAGAACACTGAAATTGTAAAACATTGCACTGGCATTTCCTCTCCATTTATGTACCTCTACTTTGATGATGAAATCAGTTCACAGCCCTACTTAACTAGCATAACTGCGTGTGTGTATATATATTCTCACTTCTTACTGCTGAGTTTAATAGTTTCTTTTAAAATGATATATGCCAATGTAAATAAGTTAACACAAAAAAATTATATTCACAAAATATTTATTAAATTTACTTCCCCACATAAAGAGTGAAAAATAAAATCTCCATGCTTTGTTCAGTGATTTTAATGTGAAACTGCTGGTGAAGTCGTCAACATATTCTCAGCATAATACATTAAGCCAGCATGTGTGGGTGTCAAATAATTGTAGACAATTTAGTGACTGATTTCCTTTAGGGTTTTAAAGTCCTACTATATTTTTGCTTGGATACCTTTTTTCTGGGTCATTAAGACGCAGTTGTCAAAAGAATAGATGAAACGAGCTTTTAATGTTTTATTGCTGAATAAGAGTTTGAAGGAATTACTCTACCTCAGTATCCAGGGTTTACAGCTGTAAACCTGTATTTTATCTCATACACCCCCCCACCCCGAAGCAGTCTGCTAAGGGCAAAATTCATTTTAGAGAAAACAACGCAGAGTTTTCTGGATTTTGATCACAAGTCTTACATTACTGTATTATCTGACATGATCCCCTTCATTAATGCATACGCTAGTTCCTCTACACCAGTCAGCAGGAACTGCTCATTGCCTAAGCCGACTGACAAGCAATCCTTAGGAAGCTAGTCTAACTACACACACGGAGCAACTCATATTGTGCTATTACTCCTACTTACGCTGCTCTGAAGCCAAATCTGCTCCACATACACAAAGTATGGAGAAACACGATTGGCAAGGGATGCGAAGGGCAATAAAGAGGGACTTCTATAGGTACAGTAGCAGCAAAAGGAAAACTAAGGAAAATATGGGCCCACTGCTCAATGAGGTGAAGGATGCAGTGGTAAGGGATACAGGAAGGACTCGATGAGGATTAATGCCTCAATCTTAAATGGCAAGGTCTGTTCACAGGCCTCTTGGGTGGCAGACTCTGGGGAAGTGAAGTGCTACCCATAATAGAGGAAGACTGACTTACATTTAAGCAAACTGGATATACAGAAGTCCAAGCAATGAGATGAGACACATCTGAGGCCTCGGGTACAAGAAAGACATTGTCAAACCAGACTAAGCCCAGTGGAGAGCTACCAACGTAGCCAGGGGCTGCTGCACACTATGTACAAGGAGAGGCTGAGAGTTGTTTTTTTCAACCTGGAGAAGACAGACAAGGTTCGGGGGGAAGGGAACAGGAGGGGGATCTACCTCTTTTCTAGAACTGCCTACTGGGAGGTGTAGAGATGACAAGAGCCAGGCTGAAGTGAGTGGTAAAGGAGAATCTCTACCCTTGGAGATATTCCAAACTCAAGTGTGCAAGGCCATGAGAAACCTGATCCAACTTACAAACAACACAATTATAATCTGGTGATTGTCATCATCAACATTATTATAATTTCAGTATCAACATATAACATCATATAACATAACATCAACACAATTATAATCTGGTAATGGTTATCATCAACATGATTATAATTTCAACATCCACATATAACATCAACATAATTATAATTGGTTGACTGTAGTCAAGTTTTTTTCTCCATATGACTATTGCTATTAATATTTTGGAAGAAAGAATCTTTAGTACCCTTCCTACTTTGCATAAAATTTAAAGGTTGCAGGTCATATTCTAACTCTGCCATTCACTTAAGCCTATTCCCTGAACTCCTTACCTTTAAGGACACATATCCATGTTCAAGCTATACTGACCTTACTTGGTTGAGGAAAAATGAGGGGGGAGATTGGGAAGGCAGGGAAAATGGCAATGAAAGACTTTCAGAAAAATCAAATAATGAAAACTAATGCAATTTCAAAATGTGTCATACTAACCAAACTGCCGCAAAACTTCCCATTCTGTAATATTCTGCACATCAGAGTAAGTATCCACAAACCTGGGGAAAAATCTCATGGGCTTAAGCCAGCACAGATGAAGTGGAAATACAGAAACACCTCAATGGAGGAAACAGTCTGCAAGGCTGACTGGGGAGGAAGAAGTCAACCTACTGTGAATTTACTGTGTGATTGTGAGATAAATAAAAGGTTAGGAGAATCTTGGGCAGTTTAGAAAGGAAAAGTAAGCCAAGGTGCTGAGAACAACTTCTCTATTCTTCTGGGAGTTATGCATCAATTTTTGACAGTTCAGTACAGAGAGACAGGTGCATTTGACAGAAGTACTTTTTCTGCAAGACTGAATGAAGAAAATTCCAGACAATTGCAATAAAATGCTTATTTCATCCCATAAAAATGAACAGAAGACTTTGTTGAAACCCTAGCAACACACAGATGAAAGATAGCACTAAAACATGCAAACAGCGGAAAGAGGAAAAAGGATGAAATGCTATTCATGCTTTCATCTGATGTTGCACTGAAGCAAAACGTGATCAATTTATACAAACCCTTCCTTGCCCCTTACTTCATTTACTGCACGGGGTTGTTACACTTTTGTTACTACTATACGCTCCAGTATGGGTGCAGGGGGACAGGACATGGACATCACCTCATTGAGTCACAGAATTGTGCTTGCCTTGGGGTTTTTCCACAAATTACATGGAACTAGCTAAGGCTCTAAATCCAGCTAGTTGGCTGATCACTTCCTGATAGAATCAGCCCATAGGCTTTCATAAACTGCATGTAGAGCTTAATGCCTCACTTTTTTTTTTATTTTTTGGCCATTCCTCACTTTTTCCTTCCAGAAGGACTTTTCAGTCCAGGAAATGGACTCCAGAGTTTTTCCGTCCTGCAAATATCAGTGAACAGTGAGGAGCAACAGGATATAGAAGAAAGTCTATCAGAGGACACCTGACATCATTTGAGGAG
Organism: Aptenodytes forsteri; assembly: GCF_000699145.1. Lineage (NCBI taxonomy): Eukaryota > Metazoa > Chordata > Aves > Sphenisciformes > Spheniscidae > Aptenodytes > Aptenodytes forsteri. The sequence continues at coordinate 4,967,498 of NW_008794125.1, read as the reverse complement.
GTAGCTACTATAGTATACAAAAAGCACCAAGAATGACCATAGACCGTCAATTCTAATGTGTTCTGCTGAGCATGCAAAGCAAGAAGGGCTGGGGTTTTAATTAAGAATATTTGGTTTGAATAATATGAAGAACCAACCTGATTGTGGGATTAATTAGACTGCAGAACAAATACTCTCCAAAAGGAAGAGGTGGAATTTCCATCGCTTGAAACATTAGGATGAGACAGAATGAAATTAGGGAGAATCCACAGCAGAATAACCACCTCATGACTTGGTAAAGTGGTATAGTAGACATTGAGTAGGTATATTCCAACTTTAAGTTGTCAAAAAATCAAATTTGCATATTGAAAGAAAAGGACTGCTTAGTCCTATAGCCAGAGTTTGGGCAAGAGAATACACAATTTCCATAACATGAAAAGGAACAGCAACGGTAACAAGATACTGGAGCTGAAGATGCATCACTGGACAAGAGCATGGTTTCTTGCTAAATTTCTAATGCATTGGAGCGACTCACAAAAGCAGCATATAACACCTTCCAACTTGCTGCCAGGTGGAGGTGGGAATCTTCACCCACTTTCCTCTAGCAAAAAGCCTAATTAGCCTATACCTTTTTATCAGGTGCAAATACCTTCCCTGTCTTGAAAAATGGTGGCAAAAGGTATCTACTTCTGTACACGGTGTTGATAAGCTGGCATTGAGCCTGGTCTCTTTCTGTGAATTTCTGAATAAAGGGGGAAAAAAAGTACCACTGATTTCTCTGCTATACTTCCCAAACAACAATCTGCTGGGTTTTCTGTCTAAATATAACCCACCCTTGTTTAATCTGCAGCCTATTTCCTTGCATCTTTTTATTAAATATCAGTTTCTTTCTCTTTGCCATTTTAAGCCTTGAAATCCACCTCTGCAATGCAGCACCTTCTTCACTTAACACAATGATCATATTCAGCTCCTCTGCAGCTGAATCCCTTAAAACCCCACCATCTATCAAGTAAAACCCAAACTTTTTATACTGTTTGTCATGAAAAAAACCTTCTTCTACATTTTCAAATATTTTATGTTCAATGCAGCCCAACTGTTTCAAGAAGCCCATAAACTAAGTGGCTTATAAATATTGTGCAATTTTGAAGATGCACGCCTTATTCAAAGAAACCCTTGCAAATCTTATCATTGCTTACCACTTATATGCTTACCACAGTCATGCTTTAAGATTTGAAGCAAGTCAGATCATACTGAAACATAACAGATGCAAAAAGAATATTCTTCTTCTCACCATTTTTCTTAAACAGACCTCAGTGCAATTCTCCTGCTCCTAATCGAACCTCGATTGTGACCCAAGCTTCTTTCAAGCTTCTCATTATTTTGCCATCTAACTAATAGTGTCCTACAAATTCAAAGAGATATCACACATGGTATCTGCTGCCCCTTCTGTCAAAGAAAAGGGTCATCAAATTTTCTGTAGAGAGGGGAAAACGAAGGAAGTACTTGGAACAGCTTTCTATAAACTTATTTTTGCTACCAGAGAAATTTATTTTTACTGGATAAGAATTTCAGTAACTAACCCAAAATATATGTGCTTTACAAACCATGACTCAGATTAGAAGGATTTGTAAAAACCAGCATAGTTATCACACTGATGCACTCAGTAAATGCAAGCCTCCTATGTATGTGTACAGTATTGTGGAAGAGAGGAATTGCTAAACAAATTACTGCATTTCACTACCCAGCAGGGTAATAACCATAGCAACATCTCATAGAAGAGAAGGAAGGTTGAGAAATTGTAGCTCTGGGATTAGATATTTGTAGACTCCATTTTGAAGAGAAAATCTTTATTTAATTAAATGTTTATTTAATTTTGGAGGGAAAAAAAAGTCTTGTGTGTCTACGATAGATTAGAAAATTTATATAGAAAGGTATATAATCTTGCTGAAATTATACAATGCTATTGCCATGTTTTACAGCATTTTACTAAAAAAGAATAAAAATGAGGTACGTCTACACAGCGAGTAGCTGTGTAGATATTAAGCATATAAAAGGATGAAGTGAATATATAAAGGTTAGACAATTCAGTTTTCAATATGCATCTCCTTCTGGGACTCATCATCACGTAACATCTGCATTTACTAATATGGTTATGAGTATAGTCTAGCTCATCTTGTATTTCTTGGCTTAGAAGTCAGCTATGCCCTTTAAAGTTCATTCAATAAGCTGCTGGCCAATTTAAAAGGTAAGTTCAGAATCGCATGGACAGACTGCAAAAGTTTAGGAGTTGAGGTTTGTCTGGGTTTTAGAAATACCTATAAGTCTGCATAGCTACCTGAAATTCTTCAGCTTTTTGACTGAGAAACCTTCCTGAATATTTCATTCCAAAGGCTTTTTGAGATACGCCAATCCTTCCAATTGCAGTTTAACTTACTGTTAAAGTTAAGGCAAAGATGTGACAAAGCTGAATAAACTGTATTTGAATCGTGACACCCAGAACCACAGAAAGTTGGAAGGGATCTCCAGAGGTCTCTAGTCCACATCCCCATGCAAACCAAGTGCAGTTAAAGCAGCTTGTCAAGGGCTGCATCCAGTCAAGTCTTGAACACTTCCAGGAATGGACATTCTCTCTAGAGACAGATTAAAGAGCTCTTTCAGAAAAGCAGAAACACCTAAAAAAGGCTCGTTCAACCAGAAAGTATTGTAACGATCTAATTCAACTAATTTTCAAAGTATGGGATAATGATCCAGCAAAACAACACTTCTTCAGACTCCTTACAACATTCAGTCAAAGCATCAGCATTTTAGTTTGCATCAGGAGTTCACTTTTGAAGCAAGTCTCCCAGTTGCCCATACATTCTCTTCTCGCATAGCAGAGCAGTTTTGGACTTCAAGGACTATACTTCATCCAGGTGAGATTCCAGCAAAAGACATCCTCCATGACAGCACTCAGTGTAGTTCACTTGCTCATGGGCATGAAGTCCATGGTACCAGACTAAAACTAGCCTGAAGTAAAACCCCAGAAATAAATATTGTGTGGATTTCAGGTCCTCAATACCAATTACTTTTCCCTGGAGATTTGCTCATCTTGGTCCTCACTACTGCCTGACCTCCCTTCTTTGTCTGACCTCACCAGAGCAATGTGTCTGAATTGTTATGGTGGTTGGCAATTTGTGAAGCTTTGGAGGTGTAGTTTATGTTGCTGCTTAAGAACAATTAATATGTGTGACTTCAACATCCTAAAATGTTGCAAGTTAGTTTCTACTCATTTTAAGAGGGGTTTTTTTTAATATAATTACTTTTGATCTGGTTTTCTTTTAAAATGTGCAGTTGGGGCCAATTTCACCATGTTATTAAGCATATCCAAGCTAAAGGAGATGGCACTACAGTATTTTTGGCATCACATTTTTTAGCGTATAGTATGTGCAAAGTTGCTTGTTCTTTGAAACTAAAATAAGTTACTGTCAATAGAGGGATTCAGTGCAGTGTGCCGAGTACATTGCAAGTTTTTCTTAATGCATCTTGATGAATCTATCCTTGCCACAAACAAGTATGAGAAATAAAGTTCTTATTGTAAATGCTATATGTATGTTTCAAAGCACTAAAATCTATACTCAAACTATGTTATATAAAGCACAAAGTGATGTGGCAGCAGCAGACAAAAGTATCAGCGCATTTACCAAAAGGTGTTATTAACTTATTATTTGACACAGATGGTTTCTTAATATTTTATGCTTATAAAGCTACTCTGGATGGTGCATTTCCATTACAGCTGATCTTCCCAGTTATGCTCAGTGATCATTTTCAGACGCTTATAATCTTGTTCACTATGAAAGGTATAGTAGGCATCTAAAATATGCATTAAATCCATTTTTGCCATGTTTTTTGATGCACATAGCACTTTAGTACAAAACAGAAAATTTATTGATCTTAAGATTATACAGTACACTGTGCAGAGAAAAACATTACATGCTAGATATCATTGTGGAATTAAAATAAAAGATTTTTTTCAATTTTTTAGTGCAGAGAAGATAAGGGGAAAAAATTGCACGCCATTTCCCCCTCTCCCTATGTGAAGCAATAAAATCTATTAAGTACCTGGCATATCTAGCAAATTCACTGAGTTTGCTAATTGTATTTACTATATGCAAATGATTCAGAAAAGAATGTCTGACTTAGTCCTTTCTGGAATTCTCCATCATGGAAATAACTAGATACTCCTTTGCAGATGCAGGCAAGAAATAAAAGAAGGAAGAATAAATAGACAATCTCTACCAGAGACCGTTTTGAATTATATTTCATGTGACAAATACATTTAATATGTAGTTTACATAAAGCACTGAAAAAAACCCATACTCCTATGACATAAATCTTCAGCTTTTACAGGCAACATCTACTGTGTTCTCCTAAAACTGAAAAACTACAAGCAATGGTCGAAATTGGTGTGTTCTCAGCAGCCTTTCAGTAGTAATTTTGCCAACTCATTTACCCATCTAATTTAACGTTGTCTTACGAAAACCTCAATGGGAAAGGAGAATGGAATTGTTCCGAGACAAAAGAATTTAAATTATGAGCTTATAAATGGAAAATCATTGTGTATAACCTTTTGTTAGCAAGATCCTGAAATGAAAGGCTTCTTAAAGTGAAAACATCAGTCCTGCTTTTCGTATCCAGACTTTTCAGAAGAAGTTTCTCTGTAACACATGATATTAGCTTCTACTAGATAATCTGATGTTGGGTCATAGGTAGCGGTAATCAACACAAAAATACCTTAAAAAAAAAACAATACACCTTAAAACAGATGTAGATCAGTATTATAATTAGCTGTCACACTCTTTTTTTTTTTCATAGAAGTGGATATCATTCTAATATTTTCCCTTCATCCTTCTTTTGTGGACAGTTTCCTCTATGATATAAAGCCACCTCAGTAGTGTCCTCAGAAGACTCATGTTCCACAGCCAGAGGGAAAACACACCCAAATGAAACATTAAAAGCTGCTGAGGAGGAAAAAAAGAAATAATCTCCCAAGAGAAACACAATATAAAACTTCTATATATTTTTAGTTTGATGATACAAACAGATCACAGTATTTAACCTCTAATTGCCTAAGTTTGCCTGTAGGGTTCATCCCTCCCAAACCCTTTTCCATTTCTTCAGAAATCACTTAGCTCACGTTTCCCTGAAGCCCAAACAGGTCTCCAGTTGCCTGTGATAGAGGAAATTAGTTCCTCAGTATCATCATACTGCAGCGATAGGAACCCTTCTGCTATTTACCCATAAGAGTCACCACGAGATAATAGTTGACAGTCATGTTGAAAGGAAAGAGGGAATATGACTAAATAAAACCAAAGGCTTCATGAAAGCAGAATTCAATATGCTTTGAATAAGCTTAAAGAATTGCCAGACCTCCAACAGGCAGATCTCCAACTGACAAATTTTACAGTTAAAGAGAGAAAAAAAGGTAATGATAAAGGAGAACCAGGAGTTCCTTTACTAAGAAGGACAGTTAAAGACAGATTATCTGAGTGTGCAGGTGAAACAGAAGTTCATCTAAATGTCACTTCCCTAAACCACAAATTTACTTTTTTACTTCAAAGGCCAGAAATTAGAAAATGTTTTTAATTACTAAGGACAAGTAGAAAAGAATAGCACAAGTGCATACACAAAGTATAAAACCCAATAGCACACAGATACAACTAGCAAGGGACATAAGAGTTAACTGAAATAGTTTTGAAAGTGTATTAGTAATAAGAGCGACACATACACACAAAGAGAGGGAAAAAAAAAGCTACTGATCTGCTACTGTATAGAGAAGAAAAGCAAGAAAGAGGAAAATGGGGAAGGCCAAAAAGTTTAATCTCTTTTTTGCTTCAGTCTGCACTAGTGACATAATTGCAAGCCGGTTGCCAGTACATTTAATAACAATGAATCAGGGCAAAATAGAATCTTTCTAAAATATAGATAGAACAATCTAGGACTATTTAGGTAAGTTAAATATTTTCAAAACAGCTAGGGCAGATTTAGTTAGAGATCTGACTTAGGCAGTGTCAAAATTAATTATCATTTATAACTCATTACAACGGTGAAGTATTTGACAGACAGAAAAAGGAAAATGTTGTGCCTATCTGCATTTAAAAAACAGGAGGAGAAAATAAGGGTCAGACAGTTATAGAGAAGTCTCTGCTTTCCTGGAAAAATACTGAGACAAATAATCAAACTAGTTGTAAACTTCTAGATGATGACAAACAGAACAGATTTGGCAAAAAGCAGTCACCAGAAATACCTTGCTATAGAAAGAAGTTAAATGTAACAGGTATATGAAAAACAGAAAAAAAGAAAGAAAAAAAAAAACCCACCAAGATAGATGGTTAACATCCTGATAGTTGTAAGCTTGTTGACACATTCTTATGGGCAAGCCTGAAACAAAAAAAACAAACAAACAAAAAAGAAAAACAAACCAAACAACAACAGCCACCAAATAAAAAGCCCTGTGAACTAGATTAATCTAATACTGATACGGTACTAATACAGGACGGAAAACATTTTTCCACACTTGTTAGGTGTCCACCATTAGACAGGGAGCATCAAGTCAGGTTCCTTCACTGTCTGCACTCGTTCTCATACTGTTTGATGTTTTCAGTAACAGGATTATAGAGAGTATGTATTTTCTTGTGAAGAAGATACAGGAGTGCAGCAAGTTCTACAAGAACACAAAAGCAGTCAGAACATAACAAACTCCCCCCAACGCTTCCCCCGAAAAGTATGACTAATTGGAGAAGTAATCTAGAAAATTGAAGGCAATTCAAAAGGAACAAAGAAATTGGGAGGCACAATGAAAATATAGTGACTAGTCAGCTAAGTAGGAATCCTGAAGACTTGATCAGAAGCTTATAGCAGATCATAAGTTGTTTATGACTCAGTAAATGTCATGCCCTTACAAGAAAGGGAACAATTTCCCGGGAGGCATGAAAGTATGCTATGTTCCAGAAATAACAGTTCATCTAGATATCACCTGAAATATTACACCTGTTTTGATCAGTGCTGTTCAAGAAAAAGTTGAAGAATTTGCAAAAATAATTAAAAAAAATATCAAGACAAAAAAGTTATCAAAAGGTCTTAAATTTGTCCTACAAGAAGAGCTTAAATAAACTCTGCCTACAGAAAAAGCAGAGACCAAGAAGAGATTTGATAATAGTCTTAATGTACTAAAAAGAAGGAAAGAATCTGTTCACCATTTTTACTTGGGATACCACAAGAATTAATGAGCTTAAATTACAGCTAAGGAGATTTAGGTTAGATATTAATAAAATCTTTCTAATTGTAAGAACACTTACGCTCAGGATAGATTTCCCTGAGGATGCTACAAAGACTTCATAACTGGAGATCTTTGAAAGCAGTTATGTACTCATCTGTCAGAGATGAAAAAAGTACAGTTGACCCTGCTTTGAAGCAGGATGACAGTCAAGATGACTAAGATCTCTACCTGCTCTTCTTCCTCTAAAGTAGAAAATTGATTTCCTACAGTAGGGTCTCAAATGGACTGACTCCCAGTCTGGGAGGTGAGTTTAATTTGATGCACAAATTTCAATTACCTACAGCGAAGGAAGTAAGAAACCTTAGCACTCCAATTTTTACTGCGGGAAGGATAAGATGTCCAGCAAGTTTAAAACAAATGGAATAATATCATTTCCTAGTGGTCAGTTAAAGGTATTAAATAAGTGGTCTTCCTACTTTGCCTAAGCTGTTCACACACTTGTAGTTGCATAATGGTTGGTGTAGTCTCTATCCTCACATTTTTAAAAGCCCATTGTTGTCAAAAATTTGAATTTCAGAGAGAGAGGGAATTTTTTATTTCTTGTAATATTTTCACATGACCTTTCCTCTCTATAGCATCTATCTGGCTACCAAACACATCATACATACAGCACAGTCCCAAATGGGAATTTATGAAGCTGCTGCTTTTTCTTTCCAAGGGATAAAATTTGTGCTGAGAATGAAGTGTTTAGCATCACCTTAACTGTGCAGATTTTTTTTTTTTTAATCAATTTCATGTATATTTCCAAGCTGTATTTTGTTAGGAAGTTGGGAATAGTGAAGGAAAAAAAAAAAAAATAATCCAAAAAAGAAATAAGCAAGCAACAAAAAAAAGGCAAAGATTCTATCAAAAATTATTGAAGAAGGCTTGAAACATTCCTTACCCATATTCAGGTTATAAATTCACTGGACCACCTCTAGAAATTTCTCCTGGCTGAGCAGTATATCCTCTTATTATAACAATCTTCATTCTGATCTACGTTAGCCCAGAAGATTTCAACCGCCTCGGTGGTCCTTGTGTTGAAATTCAGTAAAAAGATATCTAGAGTACCAGCCATTGATTGACAACAAATGTATTACAGCTGGGTAAGTATCCAGACTGAACGTCCAATGGCATACATCATCTAAACCAACTGTTTTTAAACTCTGTTTCCTTTAGGAGAAATTATAATAATTGGGGGCATACAAAGCTGCACCTAGTCTTCTAACTGAAGATGAGAAATCAGCCTATATAAAAATCTAACCTAAGTCTTCATAAGACAGGGATGAAACTTAAACTGAATATTCTTTTGATGCTAGAAAAAGCTCTGACACCACAGAAAATCTATTTTGACAACTGTAGGAGTTAAACTCTAATTTCAGATGCGTGGCTGTCAAAGAAAAAAAAAACCCTGTTTCTATGCCTACAGAGATTAGAATCTGGTTGATGATCTAAAAACTCAGCTAAATATTCTTTTTATAGAGTCACCTCCTGGTCCCCTTATTCACATAAGGAGTCTTGCAGCATTCAAGAACAATAAGGGGGATTTGGCTCATCTTGCTTTTCTGTTCAATAACATGCTGTAAGATAAAATCAATACAGACAACTGCATATTAAACTGAAGGTCACTCATATGGCAGGTAACTACCTACTACAACATCTCCTGTTTATACACACCTCGGCTGTTAAGAATGACTGCTTTTGCAACTATTGGCAATTTTTGAGTGTCATTGTCTTGAGGTATGGCAACAAGTACTGGAACAGCCACTATGATAGAACTTGCCCTTTGCACAGAAGAGTTTTGCATCCTCAAATACCACCACAGGCAATTTCTTGTGCCCTATGCTGTTATAACGCTTTGATGAGCAAGTTTTCCATCATCAGACTCTTGCTACGGGTCAAAAAACCCTTTCCATGATACACAGAAATATGAGGCACAAATCTTGAATAGAGGAAGGAATGATTTCTCATGGTTATACAGGCTGTAATCACAGCACAACGGCTACACAAAACTGCTGGCTGAAAAGGTATTTATTTCCAAACATATTAGACACCTAAGTTTTTACTTCAGAAAACTTCAGCCTGAAGTTTGGAAGTTTCAGAAAGATCAATTCATTTCCAGAAGTGCTAGGCGTTTCCAGGCTTAACTGAAGCTCAGATAATGATTCTGCTGAAAAACTGTAAGCTAATTAATCCAATAAAGAAAAAAAACTTCATTATGAATAATCCAAATTTACTTGAAATTTTATCTTTTGATGGCATTTCTTATTGACTATCCAAAAAAATGAGGCACAAAATTTATTGCATGTTTTTCAAAATTTTGGCTTAAGTATCATCTGAAATTTGATGAACACTGCACTAGCCTTTCAGTCTACCTAAAGCTGCTAAATAATTCTACAAAAAGGTTTAAATAAGAATAAATATCATTCTGAATACTAATGGTGAAAGAAAAAGATTTCTCCTATATGCAACCTAAGTTGAGTAAAACGCATGTCAAAGTACAGATACCTACAATATGATTCATAATGTATATAGGTGATTAAGAAAAAGTTATTTATACTAAAGAGTCATCCTCCACTGTCAGCATTAAAATATGGAGCCAGAAGGAATGGGACTTAACACAAGTATTATCTAATCCCACTATCTGCACAAAGACACTGCGATATTGTTAGTATCTCTGTTCTACATTTTCAGGTTTTCATCAAACAATTTAGAAGTAGACCTATTAAAAAAAATACACACACAAAACCAACCAACCAAAACAAAACCAAACCAAACCACAAACCAACCAAAACTCACAACTTTTTTTCCAGGACACATATATATAGATGCATCTTCTTCCAAGAAACCTTCCCCCCACCTTCTCCCCCCCCCAGCATCTTTCCAAAATAAATGTACTATGCAAACCTGTGTGGGTTGATAAACAGCTGGTTTAACAGGACTCTTCCTATTGACATTCATTAGGCCACTTTAAAAGTAACTCTATTCTAACCCTTTCCCCATATTCTTTATATGAAAAACCAAAAGGAATTTAAAAAAATTTAAAAATCATACCATTTGATACACATTTCAAAATACAACGTGGGTTATGAAACTTTCCAGTTCCAGAATGCAAAGAAGTCTGACCTAAAATGTTCCTACCCCTTCCAAATAAAATCAGTCGCTTGTGGAAGCTAAAACTGGTAAGCTGTACTATACATACATTTTTAGTTATTTCACACTTCGTTTTCTCAGGTACTTACTGACATTGGGTCTTTTTTTGAAGTGACACTATAGCAGTAACTATTTTAATCTCTCATTCCAGAGACAGAATTCAAACATCTCATTGCTTGTGACACTACATGGCATTCTTCATAAAAATAATTAAGTTGGTCAAGGAACTAAGTCAGCCAAGACTTTGACATAATGCAGTTAGATGAAACTATTCTTCATACTACAGCCTTCCTCTAACAGCATCCCACTGTAGGAAGGCATCCCACATTAGTAAAAAAAAAAAAACAAAACCACAAACAACGGGATTTTAAGTGTACTAGTGTTTAGGTTCTGATCAAAACACACGAGAATCATTCTTACTTGCATCTTAGCAGTTGTGTGGTACATGCACACTATCTTTACTAAGAGAGCACATCAAGGATGGGAATAGATTCTATGTCAGTGTTTCACAATCTTTCTAGATTTTGTGTGAATTGAGCATTGTTTCATTTATAATTGCCTTTTTGGACATTAGCACATACAGTGACAATACACCAAATGCTGAAATGAGAGGGACATGCCAGAGCCAACACAGGAACAAAGCACAGAGTAATTGTCACACCCTGGCACTGGGATGCCCAGTGGGAAAGGGCAATTTATTCCTCTATGTCAAGAGCAGCAGGGGAAGATCCTAGTTCTTGTTTTAATTTCCAATTATACTGTTTTCCCCAGTTGTGAGTGAAAACATATATAAAAAGATATTTAATTGGATCAGAGGTCTCAGCCACAAACTAACTTCCTATCTCCTTTCCCAATTCAATAGCTCTAGTTACATAGCGTAAGAGGAGAAGCACTTGCATACGTACAAAGATGGAGTATAATCCTAAAGAGCAACGACTGCTGTAGAGAAGTAACACAGCTTTTGGCCATCTTCTCTGCATTATCTAACAGCTAAGTTCAAGTTTCAGCATGCCAGACCCATATGGCCACAGCTTTTCAAGATCTCGGCAAGCTCACGATTCCGTCTTTGGCTCCAGCTGCTCTGGAGCAGACTGTTTCTGCCACCTCTCTATGAAAGAGAGACTGTATGGCTATTTGGCTCCAAGACAAGCAATGACTCCAGTTGTTCCCTTCTCTCGAGTCTTTGGGTCTTATTTAGGGGCACACATGACACTACTGAAAGAAAATGTTTACTCTGCAAAGCGCTCCTGAATCCATTTGCTTCACTTCAGATAGCTCAAAAATTACATGCATCCTGATCTACATGCTGCTTTCTCCTTGATGTCTACATCACATTAGGGTTTTTCTCATTAATTGTTTTGGAAGAGTTCTAGAGAGCCTCTCAGAAATCCTATCCCTTTAAAGGGGCTTGTCTATCCCAAACTATCATGCACATTTCTTTGACTTTGGCTGCTACTTTCCCCAGAAACACCTCTCTCCCTCCAGAACAATATGCCTTTAGGTGCACTAGACGGCAGCTAGTGGATTCCACTCACACTGATATTTCCAACGATGCAGCAAAGTCACCAAAGTTTCACATATACAGATTCCCCAAATCATCACTAGTCAGAACAAATTCATACTTTCTTCTTTTTCTCAGCTATAGCTGTTGATTCAACCCTCACTCAGCACTCGCAGGTTTTATTCTCTCATGTGTCAGCAACTCTCTACACCTGCAACACGTCTGAGTAAGGTATCAGGAGCAAGAGCAAGCACTGATGAAAGCTCAGTCCCTCCTTCCGTCCTGCTGCTGCTACCTTGCCTCACCTCAGGTTTGTACAAAATATTGCCTCCAGCTTCTATGCAGCACATAGCCAGCATCTGCACATTTCAGTCCCTTTTTATACTTACTTTTTTCCCCTCTCTCTCTCTTTCTTTCTCTCCTTTTAAGCGGCTGTGTTTCTGGAGTTTCCCTGGAGAAAATCTTAAACTTGAAAGGGCTCCTTAATAACCTTGCTCAGCCCTGCACACAGGAAATTAAGCCATTCTGCACATTCAGCATTTACCACTCTGTTCTGCAATCCAGAGTTCTCGTACATACATACAGTTTGCAGCCATTTGGGGATTGACTCCTTCACCTTAGAGAAGTGCAGGTGAATTTTCATTTCTGTGTGTGAACTCTTTGCCTAGAGATGTGGGTAATAGTTCATATATTGAATACAAACGGCTCTAAATATATCAGAGCCTCTTTGCATGGCTGCCAAAGAGATCTGTCAGACAAACAAAACTCATACCAAGTGAAAACATAATTAAGGGCCTTTGACTCTCAGATTATTCTCCACTTCATTAAGTGTAATGAGTGCTCCCCCCCTTTAAAAAAAAAAAGGCAACTTATTCTTTCCCCCCCCGCCCCCTCTTCTAGTGCACTGTGGTTTAGGGAATTCATTCATTAACCCCTCTTAGTTGTTTTCCCTCTAGTCTAAGGGGCTGATACTTAGGGACCCAACCCTCCTTTATTTACATACCAAGACTGAGGAACTGGCTGTCTAATTTGGCTACATCCCAGGCAGCCAGTCTGCAAAAAGCACAGTCAAATTGCTCAGCTGCTCTGCGAGTTTAGGAAGCATGGTGCCTGGCACTCAACAGTGCTCACAATAATTCCTGAGCAGTCTGTCCATAAATCTTGCGGAAGGCTTGGACCAAATATTTTTCTTCTTCTATATTAAGACAATCAAAGACCAATGCCAATGTGTTTGCTGTCCCATTTAAATTCTTGTTTCCTTGCAACAGGTACAATTGCAGATAAAGAACTACGCTTCTTTCCTGACAGTTAACATACAAGAAACATCCACAAATGCTCACACATCCCACATGTGAGACCAGGCACATTTTTTGGCTTCAAAAAGAGACATACCAGGTGCACAAAGCCTTTGCTTCCCCAAATTCTCCACACTCAAACACTCATCCAGCACTTTGCTACTCTAACTCCCTGCACTTACTGCCACGGAGCCATCTTTTCCAGCTTCTAAAATGCCTGCATTAAAATAACATCTCTGCTTTGACATTTGTAAGTGCAGCAAGCTGTGCCCCTCTGAAGCCACCCATCCTTCCACTTCCCTCCTATGAATGACTGAGTGACCCTTTCAAAACATGAGTATAGAAAGATGGGGTGCTGTGCACCCAGGCTATTTGTTGATCACGCTATATAGAACACATAAAATGCCAAAGGCTGGCTTAACTCCACACGTTTCAGTGAGGTTTCTAGTTGCAGCAGGCCACTGAAAACCCCTGCCTAAATTATTACCCAGTGACAACATCTTCTAAACAAAAATCATACAATTCTCTTAAGCCTCCCTCTACCTCCTACACCTCCCTTCAAAGCCACAGTAGAAAGCACTGGGTTAGAAGGCTGCAGCACAATGCTATAGCAAGCTCTGTTAATGCAGAGAGATGGATTTTCTCCAAACTTTTTTCTTGCTTAAGCAGTTTCTCCAGCAGAGAGGCAGAGAAGGCTGGCAAGACCCAGGAAGGGGAACTAGAAATTATTTCCTCTACTTGTAGCAGAGATATGGCAAGCTATATCCACCAGCACATGACTCAAAGATGAATTAAGCACCTATGTGCCACAAAAATACTTAAGTGAGTTGGTCTGTGACTCCTTACATAGTAAGCTCCCTCCATATAGTTAGCAATATGATTTTTTTTTCAGTTAATTGATGTGAATCAGATTCTGAAAAAAATTGAGACGGTCAACTCTTAACAACTGCTGTGAAATAACTGGTTGTTACAACTGTTTCACAAATATAAATCAAAGCCTACCATGCTAATTTTATTTTACTACCTCCTGTGGAATCCAAAAGAACCAGGCTGAAGAATTCCTAGGTAAGAAGATCCCAAAGGTTTTAGAGGAGATTTATTACAAGAGGTTTACAACTGTCCCAAAAAAGTTTAAGACTCAGTCTGACACAAAGAAACTGCATTATTCTCTTCTGTCAGCCAATTGAGTACGTGTCAACTTCAGCATCCAGAAATCAAAATCCTTATCTAGCTGTTGATACCAACAGCTTTTGGCTTCTGATTTAAGACAACAGAAAGAACAAGTAGGCAAATTAAAACTTTACCCTAAAAAAGAAAAAGAAAAAAATCACATTCTTTATTAGGGAAGCAGTGATGCTGGTATACTGCAGCTACAGAACATGAAGCGCGTGGGATGTATCTCTGTGCAAGGAGTTTGCTGAAAGGATTACTTAAATGATTAGAGGACCACAGATTGTGTTCAATATTCAGAGTAGTGAGTTTCAATAATAATATCCAAATGCATAGCTAAATGAAGTTATCACCTGGTGAGTAGCACGTATGGAAAGTACAAACCCAAAGTACCACTTAATGACAAAGCCCATTATCAAACCCCTTTTCACCCTGTAGTGTTTCGGAGCATTCACAAATCCAAAATCCAAAGGAAAAAATGTTCACTTCCAGTCTTGACAAGCTTCCCCTACAATAAAACTACCAACACCGTTACTACAGACGGATGCTTGTTTCCCACATAAATACAGCAATCAAAAACTGCTTATGGATTAGGGAAAGAGTTCAACACTTATTTTCATTCTGTGCTAAAAAATACTTGAGAGTACTGAGAGAAGAGCCTGGCATAGCTTGTTGCAGAGCCAGCAGTCACCACTAACTCAAGTGTTCTTTAAACATTCTCTGAGACACCGCATCTGCCGAAAGACCAGTGCCTGCAGAACTGCTGCTGACACATAATTAAATGAAATATGAGCACTTCCTTAGAGTCATGGGATTTCCCTTGTTCTCCAGGAAAGCTAAGGATTTTATAAGCACAGAAAGTCCCTATCTTTGTCACGTGAATCCAGCAACAAAATTTCAAATGCGAAGTTGTGGTCTCCTTCACAGATTTAGCATTTTCGTTTCACTTATTTATTTTTAAATAAGAACAGTTATCTTGAAATGTTATTTAAAAGAAAGCAGAATTAATTAGTTCAGCCATCAAGTGCATGTTCTACATACTATCTACTTAAGAAATGCACCACAAAGGAGTGACTAAAACATTAAGTTACTATGGCTATCTTTATATCACAAGGCAAGGAAAACTTGCAAAACAAAAAAAAAAAAAAAAAAAAAATGCACTATTAACACTTTTTTTTTTTTTCAGTATTTTCAGAAAGAAAGTCTGCTTAAAAAAAAAGGAATCGTGTTGGTCCAAATATTTTTTTTCTTGTGTATTACACAATTTGCTTTTTTTTGTTTGTAGGTAAAGTGATGAGTGAGTACTACTTGCATTAGTAGCTAGTGATTTTCACAAAGCACCGAATTCTTCAAGTTTGTTCAGATATTTGAGCCTAAGAAAAACATGGCAGAAGGAACTTCTTTAACGCCGCTGTAATTGCAGCTCTGCAGTTTTAGACTAAAGTTTAAAAGAAAAGTTTTTTTCAAAACAGGACATTGTGCTGTGATGTTTCCTAAACAAGAAACAAATGTAAAGTTGTAGAGGTACTTTACAATGAGGGTGAAGTGAAGTTGTTAGAGGAAAATTTGTATTTGTTCATTGTACTGTAAGGAACAGTTATTATGAAACACCATATCATAATTTTCCATGAAAGCTTCTTGAATACTATGAACTTCTATCAATATAACAGACCTGATTTAATAAGTGAAAACTGTGGAAACTTTTTCAGATGTTAACATTTAAAGTCATGAAAGCCACACACTTGACAGGAATGTGGTCATATTTATGAAGCTTTTTTTTTTTTTAATGTTTTAAACAACTCATTCTTTAAAAGCTTTCTAGTTATTTTAGTCTGTTCCCACATTTATTTTTAGTAGGAAAAATTAATTTATCTCATAGTATGCCAGCTTGATTCCTTTATTAGAATATTGACTATCTCAATTCATTATCAGTGACCTAAAAAAAAAAAATTTTAAAAATAATTTTAAACTGTTACACCACAATCACACATAACCCTAAAGACTTGTGCATTCATCCTGAAAAGGGAGAAAAAGAAACATCGAAGGCAAACAACAACTTTTCTGCTCTGCAACAAGATCTATGCCCAGGTCCTACTGTGCTATGTGGCAGTACAAAAACCTGAACTGGTGAGTTAAGCATCAGTGAAGAAGATAAAGCAATAAAGCAAGAGCTCAAGAGAAGCAGGAAGCAAGGCTGGCTTGGTGATGATGGCTAGAGAACTTCTTACTCATCAGAAAGCAAGCTTTGAAATCTCTGTGATCTGTGAAACACAGCATGTGAACCATCACTGATGAGATCTGCAAGGCAATTACATGAGGAAGGAAGTTTTGACTTTTCAAAGTATAAAATAGGGAAAACACACATTTGTTCTTTCTGTTGTGTTTGAAATCTGGGATCGGAGCAGATGCTCATATTCCAGTTGTACTGCTTTTGATTATATGAACCAACTAAAAACCTATCTGCTAAGGAACTACATGCTTTAAATTTAACATGAAACAATCCATTGTTATTAAAAAACAGAGCGCACAAAGTCTCATTAAGAGGGCTTCTTCCCCTTTCCCTTGTGCTTTTAAATGACAGCATAATAGCTTCCAAATAAATGAAGAAAACACATTTACTAGGAGCTACAATTGAAAAGACTATACGTTATGATTGATGGCCAATTCTTTCCAAAGCTTCAGCGGAGGGTTATGACATCCATTATTGCAAATCCCATACACCACCGATGCAGGAACACAAAAACACTTACTAGATGCCGTACAAGAACAGTCCAGCCAACAGAACTTTAATCATAATAAAGTATGGAAACGTACTGTCATTTTAATAAATACATTAAGTAACTTGTAAGGAGACTTTCTCAAACAAGCACCACAAGTGTTTTAGTGGTAATAAAAGATCAGAGTCAAGATAAAAATCACATATAAAGACTCCATTTCTTTTTCCGAGGTATTAAAAACACATTATTAGAACTGAAAGGATTTGAGAGAACAACTGATCTTTCACCTTTGTATTTTTCATTTACTTCAATGTGTAACATTTATTTTGTGCAGGAAACCTTTTTTTTTTCCTCTTATCTGTTTCTTTTATAGTTGAGACTGCAAGCCAAATGTTGTTATTAATGGTGATTAACATACTTAATAAAAATTGTCTCTCTCTAAACTGTCGCCAGTTACATATGCAAACTGTGCAAAGTGTAATGAAGTACACTGAAGCACACGGAAGTTAAGCCAATGCTCAAAGCTGTGCAGTATTGGAAAAGCAGACTCTACAGTTCAAGCTCTCTCTGATGCCTCACAAAAGGAATCATCTCCTCCACCTTCTGAAGAACTCCTCACAGATGTTCAAAGTATAGTCACTGTTTTATAAGACAAACCCTATAAGCCTTCACACAGGGAACACTGTCCATTGTACCTAATATTGCAAAGATAGGATGGGTAATGGGGATATTTAAAAAAAAAAAAAAAAAAAGAGGAAAAGCCTTCCTCCTACAACATTTGAAAAACCTACTGGGCTCTCAAAAGGGCAGAGTTTTCCAGGCTGGTTGCTTTGGTTTTTATTCTATTATAAAAATGATACTTCTTTATTTTCTGTACAAATTAAATAGGCACAAGTGGGCCTATACACACTTTGTAAGTTACGGATATCCATAGAAAAACCTTACAGGTGAATTAAGTTACTGCAAACCATATATGAAAAATATCAGAGAAAGAGCTGGTCTTTTGTGTAGCTGCTCCAGCTCCTGGAATTTAACACTCAAGCAATTGCCCATAACTGAAAGAATTTTCTCAAGACCTAGATGCAAGTTTTTGAAAAGAAAATGAAACAAAACCACACTAAAACATAAAAAATTTATATATATATACACACACACACATATATATATATAAAAATGGTGCCATAAACATGATGGAACTTTTATAGAAAACTGTAAGCTTTCCAGGCCACTGAGAAACCCAAACTGGAAAGCGCGATATAGAGAAAACTAAGAATATTTGTACCCTAGCACCCAACTTCAGCAAAAGCTATACAGTACTTCAGAAAAGTTTGGGTAGTCTCCTTGTGAAAATCTGGAGTTAAGAGATGATGACACCTCTAGTCCAATTTGTAAGTCTCAGACACGAGTCCTCAAAACTCTTGGCTGTTCCACTGAAGTGCCAGTTCTGGAGAAGCAAGACTTCCTGTACCTTTGTTTGAAGTAGAAATGCTAAGTGATAGAAGTCCAGTCCCCTGAAAAATTCAGTAACAAAGAATTATGAAAAGCTCTTCTGAATTTCAGTTCATTTGAATACTTCATGCTTACACAAATCCCCCTAAAGATTAAGATAATCATATTAAAGCCTCTATGAATACAGCCAATAGGGATCACAGCGAGTCTGAGTTACCATCAGATAATTCTTTCATCATGAAACATATAAAAACTGTTTAAGTTTTCAGCTGAGATGCTTTTAAGAAATTAAGATGCCATTAGAGATGAACAGATGAATGAAGAACCTTATTAACATTTAGCACATTGTGTAAAAATCCCTGTACTGAATAAAACTATCAAAGAATTGTGGGGGTATTTGTGCTTTTCTGGGGAGAGGGGGGTCAGAGGGAAGGGGGTGGAAACGCAATGCTGATAACATTTCCAAACAATGTGAAAACTGCCTTGTGAAAAATGAAACTCCGCTTTCGAGACTGTTGTCAGAAATATTTTTCCAGCACCAAACTGAAATTTCTGGTCAAAATACAGATACATCTAGAACAATGCTTTCCTCCCCTCCTTTTCCAAATCACAAAAATAGAACATCAGGATAAAAATCCAGCCCCTTCATTCAAGAAAAATACACTGCAGGGAGATGAACCAATTTCTTGGTGCATAGGACAAACTTATGCACTTCTCATCCAACTCGTTCACAAAAAAAATACTAACTCAAACTCTCATATGTCTCCCAAATCCTGCCTTTCTCTCAGGATAAGGCACAATTCCCCAAATTCTCCACTGACTACTAGAATTTTCATAAATGGGAACACACACGTTGCTGTTCCTGGTAACTAGAAGAAAGTAGATGTCTCTATGAAGTTTCCAGCATCTTAGCAGATAGGCTTTAATATTTTCAGGAGAGGGAAAGCCTCTTAAGCCTGGTGGTGATTTTTGTTTATGCCTTCGGTGAGACACCTTTTACTTTACTTTATAAGATAGCTTAATACTTGCCTTAAAGATATTCTATTCATATTAAACTCTGCTCATTAATGAAATCAATATATCACTGTGAAATGAACACAGAATGACTACATGATAAAGCTAAAACACAAACCTCTTGTTTAGGAATATCTTGTTTCAATGTTATCGAAATGAGACCAATTCGTTTCAACAATTACTATTTAAAATTGGCAAAAGCCGACATGTTTTAATGCAATGTTGACAATGTTGAAAAGTTTAGATAGAAAAGCACCCTATAAATACATACTTATTTTAACTTGCTCTAACAGCAACAACACAAAAGACTCTAGACCAGGTTTTGATGTTGGTCGTGTGCCACGTACCGGTTGTTCAAACATAAGCTTTAAGCCTGGCCTTGTCCCAACCCTACAGAGGTGCCTGATGGCCTCAGTTGGGGGCTGAGGGGCAGGGGGGTGAGCCTGCCCTGCCAGCCCCAGGGATCCCCACAGGGACCCCCTATGGCTGCAGGCTCCCAGGGAGCTGCTGGTCCTCATTGCTCCATGACAATACTTAACTAGGACCTCTGGTTTATACAGAATCATTTACCTGGGTTATATTACCAAAACAGCAAAAATGTTCATGTTGGGCCTAAACAATGTAGTCATAACCTTCAACTTCAGGAGAGTTTAGAGGTAAAGTTTAAGAGACCAAGTCAAATCAGACATGTAGGTTGTCTTGAGAGGCTTTGAATGCATTAACAATGAGGATAATATGGATTTGGACCCTAAAAGGGAACTATTTGCAAGATGTGCTTATAATATTAATTACTCTACTTACACAATCATCTCACATGCAGCATAGCAAAAAAAAAGATATAGCCACAAGTGTCAGACCAGAACAGTGACCCCAGAAGAAAAGCATGCAGATGTCATAAGCCTAAGTTCATTTGAACTGAGATTTCTTGAAGTCCTAAAGCTGCTCTCATCCTAAGCTATATCTCTAGAAAATTTTCCTTTTGGATGTATTGAGAAAGTGACGGGGAAAGATGGGTGTATCTTCACAAAAAAACTCTTTGCTCCTCTCTGAAATTCAATTAAAAAAAAAAAAATCACCCCCACCCCCAAATCCTCCCACTGTAAATCAAGAACATCTATGTTTATCTTCATCCTGAGAATCTGTGTTCATTCCAGCATATGGCACTGCCTGTTTGGTTTTGGTGGTAGAGAAGGCTAATCTCAAATCTTATGGCAACCAGCACAGAATTAGATCTTTTTCCCCCCTTTAGTGTCTGTTGCTTCAGTGATTTGCTGAAGAAAAACAATATTTTTGAACCATGGACTGGTACAAACTCCTTTCAGAGAAGGAATGGCACAAAACAGACTCCATCAGCCATGAAGTTTTCCCTCCCCTTCCAAAAGAAACTGCCTCTGGGGATAGTCTCTCATTTCCTTTCTCACTCGGTTTGCCGGAAGCTGAAGAGCCGTGGTTTTGCATAGTTTTAGTGGATTGCTCATCTAACTCACCCCATTCAGAAATATTTCTAATTAGTCCCAACAGAGGTTTCTCATCAGCTAATTCTCCCCTCTTTTAATGCAATTTCCTTGCCGGAAAACAGGACTACAGGACTCAAAGTTATCGTAACAGTATTTCCTGAAATGTTCCTGGAATTGGTACTCCAGGAACCAGGATGCTTACAGGATTTAAGATTTACGAAGCTTGGACCTTTAAAGGGGTTTTTGATTCTGAGTATACCATGAAGCCTGCAGCAGCCGTGAGTCAGATAAAGGGTATAAATCTTTCATCCTTAATATGGAGTCTTGGATGTAGGAGCTTCCAGGGCCTCAGTAGCAACTCTAACTCTGCTCTCCTCTGGTGTGGTCATGATCTCCAAACAAAGTGCAATAAACATCCGCAGCTGAGTGACACGAAATCGCCTTTTCCACACAGGCCTGTCTTTACTACTTATCTACTCCAAGAGTCAGCAGGAGGAGTCCTCAGGTCAACAAGAACAGGCCCCACCATTTTGTTTCAAGTTGTCTCTCCTTGCACCTGTGGGAAGACCTGTGAGTCCCTATGCTAGACTGCAAGATAAATTAAAAATTGTCTCCTCCCATCCAGTTTCTCCGGACATTCCTTTTGACGTCATTAAAAACAAACATTCAATAATAGGGACCTCTATTCCCTTTACCAAGGGAATACTTCCTGAAGCGGTTACCCTCTTCAGAGCTTGATTCACTCTTTCCTTTTAAGTCAAACGTTTTTCTACTGATTTTCCTGTGCTTCCTGCCTGCAGCCCAGAGTAACTGAAGATCACTCCAGAGGAAAACGGCACACAGGAAAATGAAGAAACTGAGGCAGGTGATATTATTCATAATGGTACTACAGAGCTTCTTGTATTCTCCACATGGAAAGTAGGCTCTTGTGCATTTACCACAAAAGCAGAAACAATAAGGCAAATCCGCTTCGAAAGAAATCACAATCTGATTTCCCACCTCCTAATCAGATGATTACCTGTCAGTTCAGGAGCTCGGCCGGAATCGCATGCGTTTGCAATTCCTCCAGCTCACAGGCTCAGTGTCCAGGAAGTTCATGAGCAATCTAATGGATTGAAAGTAACATCATCAGCTTCAGGGAGCACCAACAAAACCATTTTGAAAAAGAGGAAAATATTTATTTTTGCCTTTCAAAAAAATTCAACAAAGACAACTTAGCATTCTGACCATCAGGGGATAAATCAGTTTTCAGCTGCCGTGGACAGGTAATGAGGACCTGCTGTTGACACAGTTGTGGAGGAAAGATTCACTAGCCATTTGTAATTCCTACTGCAATGGCAGAAACTGGGTGCTGTTTATTATTGTTTGTGACAGTGTTTCATGCAGAACAGCAGATCCTCGTTAAGAAAGCCACATTTAACACAAACATTCACCTCTCTTATGCAGAGATCAAGTTACAATTTGAGCTCACTGCACATAAAAACCTACTCTTTTTCAGAAGACAAGAGACAATCAGAAGGAATTAACACACATGCTACCACAGGCAAATTTTTTTCTTTCAAAATTACATCTTTTTAATTTCAGTAACACAGAAGATCACCATACAATTAGGAAAGTTTGCCTACCTAGTTTTCATTCAGGCCTTAAATGGAGCAGGAGAGGGCTCAGTAAAAAAGTAGAAGTCTTAGAAATCGGTGTTCCTTCCAAAACACAAATATATATGAGCGCCTCTTCAGACAAAGATTCAAAATTACATAATAAAGTTAATTTTGTAATTAAATACAGACCAAAATTCAGGGCTGTTTATAAGTTGCAGATGTCAGTCACTAAATGAGAGCATATGGGGTAACCCCCTGTGCAATAAAAGCACAATGGATATGCCCACTAACAAAATTTTCAGCAAATTTTAATATTTAATGGTTAAAAATCTCATACAACAGGAGGCAGGGTGCAGTGGAGGAGAAGAGACAAGGGGTTTGAATTTCTCCTCTTTCCAGGAATGAACATAGAGGTTTTCAGGAGAAAAGTAATTAACAGAAAATCCTTCCATTTCCTTGGTCATAAACCTATCTTAGGTAACAAAACCATTGCAACTCCATCAAACTGTAGTTGAACG
>NW_008794125.1:4924546-4944229 GCF_000699145.1 Aptenodytes forsteri | reverse complement strand
GGGGGGGGAAAAGGGGGTAGAACCCACTACACCAGTTTTTGAGATTGGAGCGCTTTGTAACTCAGATATATGACTCTGCCTCTCCTTCCTGCCTATACTTTATTTTATCTCAAGTATTTTATTCAGATTACTTGTAGAATATTTGAATAATACCTGATTGTTGATACATAGTGTTCAGAAAAAAGCCCTGCTAATCTTTAATGACTGTTTCAGTAACGCATCTTGTGCACGCACTTCTAAGCAGCTGCACACCACCTTGGCCATACACTGTTGCCTTTGGCAGAAGTGCTGCTAAAAGCCCTGTGTAACAATGGCTAAAAATATCATCTTTGGCTATGCTGTTTTATTAGAAGTTACCAAAGAACCCCGTAGGACTGTAACCTACTTACATTATGCAAAATAATACCATGTGCACCATATTAAAAAGGGACCACAGCGCGCTGCAATTCGTAGATAAATACCAGCTTCACCAAATAAGACCACATCTAGAGGAAGTCATTGTAGGAAATCATATAGGCATTTTAAATTTTATGAAACTGCAACATTGCAGGACTAGATTTTGATCATGGTATGATCATATGTTCCAAAATGCTGCTACTGAAACTCCGGTAAGCTCCGAGTAACTCAGAATGGAGAGTTAAAGGTAGAATTGCCTGAGAGAAGTCTGAAGGAGGACTTCATGATTTGGATCAGCATAAACTACAAAATAGCGAGTTATAACTAAGATTTGTGCAAGAACAAACACAGTAGCTAAAAAAAAAAAAAAAATCTTTTCAGGAGGCATAGTTTTTAACAAAAAATTTGGAGTGATCATATCGTGTTTACTTTTTTATTTTCAGCGATCTAGAGACATGGATTACCTATGCAAACAGTATAAATCTTTTTCCATCAGAAATTCCCTGCAGAACACAAGAATCAAAAGTATTAACCCAATACTTGCTGTGTACTTAGAGATGGAATCACTTTCAGTTACAAAATATATTCCTAAAAGATGTCTTCATTTTTAATCAATGTTTTCTGTGATCTCAAATTTTGCAGGAATCATACCATCAAAGAAGTGTCCTATAAAAGCTAAAGTAAAACATTAGTCTGTTCAACTTTGCTACATATGCTGGGTAGCCTGTCTCAATATTTTATTTCTATGTACTTAGAGATGGAATCACTTTCAGTTACAAAATATATTCCTAAAAGATGTCTTCATTTTTAATCAATGTTTTCTGTGATCTCAAATTTTGCAGGAATCATACCATCAAAGAAGTGTCCTATAAAAGCTAAAGTAAAACATTAGTCTGTTCAACTTTGCTACATATGCTGGGTAGCCTGTCTCAATATTTTATTTTTATTTTTTTTTTTAAATCTTGCATAACTTTACTA
This sequence comes from Aptenodytes forsteri, assembly GCF_000699145.1. Classification (NCBI taxonomy): domain Eukaryota; kingdom Metazoa; phylum Chordata; class Aves; order Sphenisciformes; family Spheniscidae; genus Aptenodytes; species Aptenodytes forsteri. The sequence goes on along the minus strand of NW_008794125.1, from coordinate 4,942,855 downwards.
TAAAGTTTATTTGGTCACAGTGCAAATAATGCCACTAGATGAACACACAAGGAAAAAAAGAAAACCAAAACCACATTACACTTTTCCCAAACTTGCACATCTATAATAAAGTTTCTAGAAACATTGTCTTTGACATGCAGGAGAGCTTTTTGTACTCCTGGGGATAGCAGCAGCAGTGTCAAAGAGTAAAACAGTAATCTATATTCCAGAATTGTGATTTCAAATAAACAAAAGAACAGCATAAGCAAAAATGTTACGGCCACATCTAACCGTGCCAAATGGTTTGAACAGGGCATATATCTGTAATTGTGGAAAGTCATTTCCTCATAAAGACAGCATAATTTAACATGTAGCTCAGCAAATAATGAAGAAAATCAAATCTGTTAAATAGTAATTAAATTGCAATTAACTCAAATTAGTCAAGAGTCATGTACACAATGGGTGATGGAGGCCGTAGTGTATTAGAGTGACAGTAATTGCCATATAAAGCTGAAATTGAGGAGAAGTTCAGGAAGAGTAAGTATAGTTAGGAAGAATGTTTCCAAGTTGAACACAAGGATTGAAAAGAAAGAGTGAACTCCTAGTAGGTTTGAGAAAATGACTCAACAGATTAAGGAGAGAAAACAAACAATTACTGGGAAAAGATAAGATATTTAAAGTAGCCCAGAAAGTAGGAGACAGCTGACAAAAGAAATCACCACAGATTACCAGAGCTTTGTATGGGATGAAAAGGGAGTCTGACTGATTAAGAGTGATGATAGGAAATATCTAAAATGAAGAATTTCTGTCATTCATTAGAAGAAACTCATGAAGACTTCTATGGTATTCCACCTTGAGAAACAGTCCGGAAAATCACCTCTGACCTGGTTTCAAGGGGAAGAACAGAATAGTTGGTTTACAAGCAGTTTGTTACAGAAGATCTAAAAGGTGGCACCAGCATGCAGGATAAAGCAGCAGCAGTATAGTTGGTAAAACATGGAATGAAAAGGTACCAGTATAACAAAACACAACTGCAAATCACCAGAATTACTCAAGAGATATTGCAATTCAAGGCTGCAGGGCAAGGAAAGACATCACTGGAGTGAGAGGAAGAGGGACACGTTCTCTCATGTGAACCTGCCCTTTAAGCTTCAGAAAGAATGACTAAGGGTTAGTAACTGGTTATTTGTGCAAGTATTAGGAAAATGCCTTTTATTTCTCTACAAAGCTTTGGAGAGCTAAGCAAGATATACTAAAAGAGAAATGTAAAATATATCTAAAGTATACTAGGATGACAATGGCCACAAATTGCCAGGTAGAGTGAAGAGCTGTGAAGACATAAAGCATGATAATAATGACAGATTTTATTTATTCCCATATAATATAGTTTGGCTATATATCACGTTTGGTGGACACACTAAACAACAAAGAATCGCTTTTTGGAGCAGCTAATGAAAAAACTCACAAGATGAGAAGCAATTCTTGAATCAGCTCAAGATTTAAGTTATCCAAGAAAAACTCTGGAATAGACAATACTCCACACTCACATACAAAACTGCTTGTATGAGAGGGGGAAAAAGAGGTGAAAAGAAACCCAAAAGGAAACCCACATGAGGTTTAACTTGAAAGGTTAGCTTGCTTAACTTGAAAAAGAAGAATGATACAAAAATGGAGAAGCTAGTTATAAATAAATTAAAAAGAATCAGCTAAAATTTTAAAATATTCATATAAATATTTTAAAGCTTTCTTTTTATATAAACTGGCATAGAGAGTCTTTAAAGACACCACAGTAAAAGCTCAGAGTACATATATATTACCTATCAAAAATAATTTTAAATGGGCTTCCAAAAAAAGTCAGTGTACTCAAACAGCAGAGTAAAAGAGGCTATTAGACACAAAAAGACATCCTTCAAAAAGCAGAAGTTGCATCCACCTGAGAAAACTGAAAATAACAAGCTCTGACAAAAGTAACATAAAACCAGAATCAAGGCGGGGGGGGGAGACGGGGACGGACACCACCCAAAAAAAACACCAGGAGATTTTAAGAAGTAACTTGCTAAAGACATAAAAATTAAAAATACCAAGTTTTTCAAATACCCACAAGAAGCAGCAAGCCTGTTTGAGCACATGGAGCTGATGGATGTGTGTGAAGAACATACAAGGAAGGCAAACTGAACGAATCCTACACATCCATGTTTGCCATAGAGCAGCTTAGTGGTATTTCTGGACTGGAGAGATTCTCCATGTAGGGTGAGTAGAAAATAATTCCTCAAACTGACCTGTCAATAGAAAGCTTTTAGAATAAATTGATAGACTGAATAGAAACACATGGTGTACACCCAGTGGTTCCAAAGGAACTCAGATACAAAATCTGTGATTATCTAATTGTGGTTTGTAACCTACAATTTAAATTAGCGTTAACACCAGTAGAACAAAATCTAATAAGCACAGTATCAGGAGACCAGGGAATGTGACTTCTGGAATGGCTATATTGGTAGAAATTACAACGAAAGACTAAAATGTTTACCTCATTGATTAAACATGGAAGACTTTTGAGAGTCAACATCCTGGAGGGAAGCTGGGCCTCCCAGCTCTCTTGGTAAGAACAATGAAAAAAGGGTGATCCAATCAATACAGTGCATTTGTGTTCCCCCCAAAAAATTCTGACATAGACTTTCACTGAAGACTGTCACAGAATAGGAATAAAAGTCCTCTTGTAGATTAATAACTGATAAAAAGACAGGAAACAAAGGATAGGAAACACCCTTATATGTATATTGTTATCTGCACAGATTTTCAGATAGGCTTTATAAAAGCAAACCCTACAGTAAAGTGTTCCTCATTATAAATTTCACTCTGGTATTTAAAAGCAATTCTTACAGAAGCAAGCTACGTGCTAACGCATCTCTCCATGAAAGCAGCTGTACCTCCTAATGTATCATTAGTTATCTTCCAAAAGAAAATAAAAACTCAACCCAAAACAATAACAAACTAAAACCAGCAAAACAATTTCTGTCTGCGCTACTGCTGAATGAAGGAGTCCGATCTGGTTGTTTTTGAGAAGAAATTATGCTAATTTAAACAAGAAAGCTACAGTAAGAAATAAATTGTTGCACATCTTGCTCAGAAACATCATATAACAAGGTGACTGTGGCTGAGGCAATTATTTTGGCAAATTGTTGTGGAGGGATAAGAGCTAATAACACAAGTTACAGCTAGTGAATTGCACATATGTGTCTCAGTGCTCAATGGATAAATAAATTTATTTCTGTAAATTAGCAATACGATAAACGAGGCAGTATTCTATATAGTTACCACTGTTCAGGAATCAGCATTGCCGGGAGATGACACGTGGTTATCTGAGCAATAAGTTTTTCTTGGTCTTGTTATATGAATTAAACTCAGTATCAACTGACCACTCAAAACAACGGCTACAGCAGAGCAACACCTGTAATTCCTCAGAGGATGGAACTAACGTATCAGATAATCCTCTCTTAGGGCACCACACAGAGAGGATGTGAGTCTACTAAGAAAAAAGACTATGATCATATTTATTCACAAATAAATCTGGCAACTTTGCAAAGGCCAATATTTAATTTCCAACAGCAAATGCGGCACCGGTCTGCGGTACCGTGGACGTAAAAGCAGAAACGCGGAGCTCTGCACGCAAGCAGTGCTGCCGTCCTGGAGGGGAGCCAGCCCTGGGCCTGGGAGCCCAAGGTGCACTGCAAGTTCTCTTAGGACTAAACGACAAAAATCTCATCTAAAGACTCTGGGAAAGGAAAATAAAGTTTTAAAGCAGAAAAGAGTAAGAGGAAGTAAAATGCTTGATCCACAGCTCAAGGGCAGACTGGAAACAATTCTTCTACCTCATGCAGACATAAAATTGCTAGAAGGATGTTCTCATAAACAAAGTGCTGGAGGCCATGCCATCGTCCACCTCCTCCTCTTTCTCTCTACATCTAAGGAAGCCAAGTACATTTCATAAAACAGAAGATGCACACGTTTCGGGAATATCCCAGAGGCAAAAAGAAAAAATAGTGAAACAGTAACAGCTTTCAGAGCTGGAGGTACAGCTTCTTCTATTTAGGTTAAAAATCCTCTAGGGCCTGTTCCTAGTTCCGATCTCCACGTACTTGCTGGATTTTCCACAGCTTCATTATTCAAAGAAAATAGCTGGGTTTTACTAAGGTTGGCCATTGGGGGCAAAATTCAGCTGCAGCAGAAAGTCAGATGAAGGTATTTGCACCAAGTAAGTTCCAATCACACTCTCTGGGGCACCACTTAAGTACCTATTAAACCCTCTGGGCCTGAACAGGATTTAAATGAGGGAACAGAGACCTAATCTTTTTTTCTCCCATTCTCTTATGCCCTGCAAAGTGTTTTACATTACAATTTATTCATCGTTAAGGTTTGTCTAGCTAACCATTGCAAACAGTTTCACACTTTGTTTTGAAAAGGTCTAAATGCAGCTTGCTAATGTGTTAAACAAATCTTGATGCTTCCATTCCCATATATCAGCAGAACAAAGGGAACTAAACAACAGGACAACCTCAGAATAGAGCTAACTCAAGATTTGTAAGTAAAGAGTGGAAAACTGATAGGAAGGCTGAAGGTCTCCAACACAAAGCAACTCTCCTGCCTTGCCACTGATATGATTATGTAACATAATAATAATAAAAAATAATAATAATGTCTGCGAATAGCCCATCTGCACTGAAATAAATAGAGGTCTGCTCCTCTTTAGGCCAACGCAAAACTTATAAAATAAAAAAAAAAAGGTCAGTTTCATCCATTAATTTATTCACACAATTGCCCAAGATTTAGCTGACAAAAGCAGCCAAGTAGACCCTGATGTTTTTTTAATATCCATATGAAATGGCACTCAGACAGATTTAGTGCTTGATTTAAAGCAAACTGATGGCTAAGTTATACATTTAGATAGGGATGCTGGGGTAAGGTCAAACCGCTATCATTAACATCCCAAGGAGGAAGGCTGATAATTACTAATGCTTAAAAGCACCAGCAGTCTACTGACTGCATGGATTTTGTCAGACTTTTGTTCAGCCAGTTTCTCAAGTAAAAAATAGCATTCAAAGACTTTTAGCTTATACAATGTAAGCCTCACTCATTAGTAATCCTTGGAGCTTGACTTCATTTGAGCCTGTTCTGGGTCTGGATAGCAATTAGTATTGCCCTCCAGGTAAGGGAGTGTAGATTTATTCCCCAGAGGTGGTTTAACTTCCTCAACCTACTTTAAAATTAGATTTACTCTTTTACAAATCGTAAGTGTTAAATGAGTAAAACTATTAAACAAGGAATACTGCTGGGCTAAATGGCTAAGCGTTTAATGGTTTACCACAGTATTACCATTTTTATGGTCTATTAAAACAATTGGAAGAATATCAGCAGTATGAAGAATCAAGTAATTTATATACAAGTTTGATAAAGTACCGTATGTTTGAGCAAAAAGTGAGCTCATTTTCTTACACTTAAGAAAATTAGAGGAAGGGATATTTTAAAAGAAAATATTCCTTTAGAGATGAAGTACATTTATTTTAAACTGAATTCATAAAAGGATATACACCATATATCTTGTCGTCAAGATTTTGTTTGCTTGTTTTACGGAGCTAGGTATAACCAAAATGCAGATGGTCTAAACTGATATCACAAAACAGAACAGCTCAAATAAAATATTAAAAACATGCCTCAAATCTAATTCATTTCTGTGCTGCGGGCTCATCTCTCCTCCTTTGCTCCCCTAGTTAACGTTGGCACCAAGGTCATCAATATATTGAATTACCCTACAGCATTCTGAATCTTTGCATGATTGAAACATGCAAATAACAAAATCCTTGGTGCAATGACTTCCAAGAATTCTTCAAAGAAATTTAGGGTCCAAGAAATCATCCAGCAAGCTACTACCAAAACTTCTTTTTGTAAGTGAACTCAGATATGTTTTATTTAGTCAGTTTATTGCTTGCCCTTGACTAAACTTGCAAGTAAAACAGTCTTGTCCATTTTCTTGAAAATATCCCCAAGAAAAAAACCAAACAAAACCTTGAAAAAAGAAACTGTCAAACAAATTCCTTCTTTACTGACCTTGCAACAGAAAAAGTTTTGCAACTAAAAAGATAAATGCTTGAGTTGTTAATGAAGTTTGAGAAACTGCCCAAAAAACATTTTCTTCTTTGATTAGCTTACCACAACAAAGTCCCATCAAAAGTTATATGCACCTCAGCTCCCTAAAAAGTCAAAGCTTATGCAGCTGCTTCAGGGACTTAATGGAGACCAAAAACGATGCTAATATGGATGGTAACACCAATGCCTAAAACAAATCAGATAATTGCATATAAAACCACCTCTTTGAAGGAAACCTTAGGTCTGGTGAATATTGTCCTTAATAATCTCCCTCTCAAACAAATCTGGAAGTCTTTTCTTAGGCATACAGAAGCACTAACTGGAAAAATCTGATTTCTACATCAAAGTCCAGCATTACCCAAAGAGCTCTGGAAGGTCACAGTCTGCTCAAACGTGCGGGCAGGTACACATGGAAATACTGGGGCAGAAAGTGCCACCAGAGATTTTTTTTTTTTTTTTTTTTTTGAAACAAGAAGCATAGGGGTGAAGATATCCATGACAATAAAGAACTTCTTAATAGAGATCATCAACTACCTGGGTCACTGCTGACAACAAAATTACCAGGAACAGAACAGATGGTTTGGCCTGTGGTCAGGCATTATCACTTTTCTAGTCAAAAAAGCAATAATGGCAACAATTAAAAGGTAATTCTATAACTTTTAAAAATACTTTCAATTTTCCAATTTTTAATTGGGTGCATTAAACACCTTCACAATTTTATCCTAAACACCAATTACATTGTACACAGCATTCACCTTTGAACTGGTTGCTCTATGTAATGTTAATCCATAAAGTGTGACGAGCCTTCATACACTAACAGCAAACTCAAGACCTACCGACATCTTGGAACCCTTTTAAGCACGCAGAGCAAAATTCGCACGATATCCGAGTAGCACCCAAGCAACAGTCAACCCAGCACAGAGAAATAACAAGCTCCGGTTGGGAGAAAGGGATACAGGACGAATAGTATATAAAGTGGTGTCACGGACTGGATTGCAGGAACCAACAGGTTGGCAGAAGTATTCAGTTCAACTGCTTCACAACGTCACTGTGAATTTAAGAAGTCATCTCACTATTTGAAATTTGGAATCATTACCTGCAAGATTTTCACTCTGTTTTGCAAAGTGACAGGAACAATACAGAATAAACTTAACCTGACCTATTAGTGAAACTTATGAGCTTAGCTTACTTTTGAAAACAAAATGTCAATATGTGGGGACATTTTGCTTAGCTTACAACAAAACACTAAGATCTTTGGCACTGTGTTCAAGAAAAAAAGTCTAGAAGTTGCTAAAGAAGCAGCAGCAGCAAGTTACAGGGGCAAGTCTGAAGAATAAAGTGATGGCAATGGCAGAAGTTTCAAAGGAAAGAACCAAATTCAAGTGAAGCCAAAAAGCCAACAAAACGTGACTTCAGTCACACAGAGACCAATTTTAAACAACACAAATGTTAAGGCCATAATCAGGAAACATTTGCAACAGAAATCAAATTCCAAGAAAGTTTAATTTTTTTTTTTCCAAATTTCAATGAAAAAGTCTAATTTCATCAGGTTAAATTTTGAATTTTTCAAAGATCTGAATGCTTTGAAAAAATACAAACAATTTTATGTAATTTTCAAATGAAAAGCACCGATGAAGGCAATTTAAATACTTGAAAAATATTCACAAATAGAGATGTCTCATTGATGTAGGTATATGTGAGTAGCTGACAATTTGAAACTTGAAATATGGCAAGTCCATAGCCCATGGACAGTAACTACTCATTGTCTTCACATAGGAAGCGACCTTCAAAATCACATGGATGATACTACTTCAGTGCAATCAGTAAAATGAGTTTTCAGACTCTACTTTATACTTCTTTGCTTTGTGGTTTTAAGACAAGTGTTTGATATCAATTAAAGATAGATTTTTGTTGTGTAATACAGATAAGGGTTAGGCTGAGCTTCTGTTCTCTCTCACAAAGGAAATCCTTCAGACACATTCATAAAACAGCAGGAAGGACACCTACCATCCTTACACATTCATATCATAATGTCTTTGCTTCTTTCTAGAGGATTTTTTCCTAGCAAAGTATATCAGATAAGATCAGTATCATCATCAATACCATCACGGGGAAGCTGCTGGCAGCATACCAACCGTTAATTAACCCCAGCATTGTCATACCTGATTATTTTGAAAAGTACTTTACAACTGTTGAATTAAAATAAGATAAATAAGGATAAAACATTTAACTAATGTTGAAGAGATGGCTATCTCCACTATAGGTGCGAAAGGCACTCTTTCTACCAGGGAAGAGTGAATTGATTTAAAGACAGTTCAGTACTTAGACCTCCACTTCACACTGAGCTTAAGATAAACCTCCTTTTGAGAGCTTGGTAAACCAAAGGTATGTGTGGAGGGGATAAACCTGTAGCACACTAAGGCCCAAATACACAGGAGGCTGCACATGGCTAAGGATTTGTGTTGCTCCTGTAGCAGCACCTACATTGTGCGTAGCAGATAAAAAGAAAGGACAGAGCAAATATACACCCTGCTCAGGTAAATGGGTAGAAGCAGAATTAGATGGGTACAAAATGATGCCTTGGCTTCACGTTAACCTAATTGCATCTTATTAGCATATGGAAGAACACATGCAGAACTGAGCAATAACTCATCTTTTTCCTCATCATTTCTAGGATGGTATTTTCCATTTAAACCAGTGGAGCAGAATTAGAGAGCACAGAGCAATGCTTCTACTATGCACAATGTCTTAATGTTTCACTTTACGTATCACCAGATTCAGATCTTCGCAAGCAAGTAACTTTCCTGCCCTACTGAAAATGCAAGATTCTGAAATACAAATCTCTTATCCTGGATTTTACTAATAAGCAAATGAATTAGATAGTCAAAGCTCAGTATGCAAGAGACCTAAAAGACTGACTTAAAAGATTAAATACAAATCTCTTATCCTGGATTTTACTAATAAGCAAATGAATTAGATAGTCAAAGCTCAGTATGCAAGTGACCTAAAAGACTGACATTAAAAGATTTTCATTCTATAGAAAAATATTTGCCATTAAAAAAGAGCATTTAAAAGTATTTTTTCCAAAAGTGGCAGGGGGGTGGTGGGGGGGAAGATTTGTTCAGTTTTGTGAGGAATAAAAATGGAAAGGTTTGAATAGCTCAGAGTTGTGAGCAGGCTGAGAGCACAAGTACAGCCCAAGCTGGGATACAAATTCTTAGCTAAAGATGATGGAAATCTAGCTCCCAAGAGCCTTTCTTGAAGGTGGGACTCATGTAACCTGGCCCCAGGATTTAGGATGCTGAAGCCTGGGCAGGAAAATCCAGCAAGAGAACCGGCAGGAGTACAGGAAAGTTCCCCCCACCTCCCCAAACACTCACATTGTGACAGATCATATTTTCTAATTAAGTAATATTAATGGAAAATTTTATAAATAACTCTGCTATTTTTATCTTTAATTTCAGTCACAGCTGTATTTTAATATGTGATACCCTGGATCCTGAATGTTGTAAGCCATATAAAACACCAATACTCCTTGAATTTCTTTTCATTGTAAGATTTCCTGCCCTTTAATTTCATTGACTGGCCTACTGTTCTTCAATTATGGACAGGGTAAATAGCATTGATTGAACTGTTTCCATTTTTGCCATATATTAAAAATGTAATAGTCTTGTTATACACCAGTCAAGATTTCCTATGTATATTTGATTTTTTTCATGAACTTTTGTATACTAGGTTTGTTTTAGTTATTTTTGTTCCTCTGAGCCTACGAGGTGCAGCATGGAACAGCAGCCAGATCCAGCAGCAGATCATCATTGTGAAATATCTTTTGGAAGACTTCAGATTTTGCCATCTCCCTATTTTATCATCTAAATAATATCTGTCACCAGACTGTTTCAGACTATCACACTTCTTTGGCATTAAAAATTTCATGTGGTGAAAAAAGCACAAAGGAAATAGAGTTGTCTAAAGCATTCCCTAATCACTGAATCGCCTCTGAATCCAAGGAGAGAATTTGCTTAAACAAGAATTGATCAAATATCCCAGGGATCATTAGACACATGCTAGACAAGTCCAAATTGACTATGAGGTTGGAGAGGAAAGCAAAATACCTCCCACGCTTACATTCTTTGCTTGCCTTTCATCTCTTGCTTGCCTGTAATGTCAATCTTCTGGGTAGCAAGCACACTCCCTTTGTTTTCATCCTTCTTGCTTAGAAGCATGAGGAAAGGGGAAGAAAGATTTCAGAAAAACATAAGTAGATATTTCTGAGATCTTCTTCTGATGGCAATCTCCACTACTACTACAATATTGTGTGTCAAAAAATTTATCCTTACTCTTGTCCAGATAGGCAGCCTTAAAAAGCAGTGTAATGAAGCTTTCTGACTAGATAAGATTTGGCAAGGAAGAGGTTAACCCAGAAGCGGGAAATAGGTGCAGGCGAGAAGAGTGGGAAAGCTGAAAGGAGAAATCACTTAGGAGACAGTAACTAACCTGACTATATGAACTATATTTCTCATACCTCTGAGTGCTAATGGGAAAAGCAGCTTTGAACAGTTTGCACACTGGGGATAAGTGCAAATCCTGATAGAAGAGAAAGGAAGCCAAATCAGACAATTTCCCAAATAAAGCTTGACAAGGAACATTTAATAAGCTGGAGAACCTAAGGACCACAAACTTCACAGCAGCATTATAAGATGAATAAGGATGGTGCCAACTGAGCACGGAATAACTCCACTGACTGACAAAAAACCTTCACAGGATATAATTAGGAAACGATGTCCCAAAATAAAAGGGGTAAAGGAGAAGAAGTATTTGATATCTGTTATAGTTAACAACAGAGCTCTTTTAACCATGATAGCGCTGCCCAAATATAACGGGGCACATGTGCAAATAAAATTTTCCAAAGAAATTAGTAAAATATAAAAATAATTTAAAAAATTAAAAATACATGCACTTATAAAAGGGGGGGGCAAAAGCACCTAAAACCCTCAAACCTAAACAAAAACAAGTTGAAAAGATTAGGTTCACCAGTCAGGTTAACTCCTATTTCTTCAAAGTTGTCTCTATGAAGACATCATCTCTCCAAACACATATTCCAACAGCCCAGACTCTGATTAACATCCAGATTAGAAACTGAACAGGAGAAAGCCAAATATCATGCAAAAAACCAGCAGTTATACAAAGAACTAATGACCTATTACTGTATTTCACAAAGGGTAAAGAGCCTATGTATTCTATCTTCACTGGAATATTCCAAGTTTCCAATGAAATTTTTCTGTCCTGAACTTGCTTTCTGAACAGCAACATGTGCGGTAATGGTTAAGGTTTCCATTTTATCAATAGAAGTATTTTATTTTGGAGTAATTACCAGGTGTTCATAACCCCTGCAGGCTCTAGCAAATCTTTGGATTCTACAGGAGACAGACTGACTGAAGACCTAAAAACATGTATTGAGGATGATGAATATTATCTGGATTGAAAACAAGAGATGAGTGCATACTACCTGAAATTCATGCCTTTTCTCAAAAAAGAAACACTTAACGTGTGGTACATGATAAGGGGGTTTAAGACATTAGTTTACTGTGAAAAAAAAAAACTGAGTAACACTCCTGCTTTAAGGTCTGGCAACAGTGGCAGCCATGGGCACATTATTTTTAAAATTTACTTTTACAGGGTTACCAGATATTAATACAAAGAAAAGTTTTGTCACAAACACGCGTCTCTTTTTCATGTTGAAAACATGGTCACCTTCAGTTTGGGAATCTTTCACTGAATAGCCTACTTTGAAAGCCAATTAAATTGCTTTCAATTCAGCTGAGAAAAAGAAAGTGGTGGTTTGTTCAAATGGCCTGTTTGGAGCAACTTCAGGATTGATCCTTTCTTCCATGATACCAGCTTTCCATCAATGCAACTCTGATAGTGTCAGTGTAGCTACACTGGCAAAACACTGGTTTAACTGAGGAGAGAATCAAACCCTTCACTTGTAACAACTTCTGTCAAGAGACTAGACTAAGTCACTTTAATTGAGTTCCTCTCGCTTTCATTGTGCGGAAACAAAGGAGGAATAAAAAGAGATCAAAGAGCCCTTGTTTGGAACTAACATAATTGTGTTCCTTGGAGAGAATGACGAGCCTGAGATTACTGAAAGGAGATAGACTCTGAATATATAAACTTGGCAACAATGAAATTAGAATGTTTTAAGTTTAAAAAAAAGCACATACAAAGATATTTTTTCCAACCTTTCATAATTTTGTAATCGAAGTAGTGTATGTTCTAGTGCCTCTTTCGCTATTATATGATATGTCAGCTAAATTTTTCTTACATTTCAGCTTGTGGGAATAGGTTTCATCTATATATTACTTTAAATGATGTTTCTAACAGACTGCAGTAGCCTGGAAAATTTTCATTTCCTAATGAAATTTTAAGAACAGTTTTCTAGTCTTGTAAATTCTGTTCTTAGGGTTGTATAAAATGGGTGAATAACACTTTCCAGATCTGAAGAGATGGTGTGCAAGGGTAAATTGCCATACAAAGTGTAAGACACTGGGGAGGGGGGGGAAGGACATTTGGCTCTCTGAAGAATCAGCTAGCATATGCCCTTGCCTTTGACTTCATCACTTCACCATGCAAAGGTGAAAAAAAAAGTCAGAATATAACTGAATACATGCACAATAATGAGAGTCCTGTAAGCTAATAAAAGTAATCATGCACAGAAACTGTAAACAAAGCTTAGGGCTTAGGACTCAAAAATAAAACTGGGGTTTTTTGAAGGCATCTTAGGAAGTTAAATACCCAAACGCTGTTTTGGAGATCTGGGAATGTAACACCATGAAACAATCAGTCTTCAAAAACCTGGCATTTAAAACACCATTCATAAGACATCGGGAGGAGTCAGAAAAGAATTGGGTTTTGGAAAATTTAGCAAATACACAATCAGTTCAAATATATAGAACGCATGAAGCAGTACAGGCAATACACACAGATACCTACGGTTCTAGCCAAATACATACTAAAATTAGTTGTGTAGGCACATCTAGTATTGCCATTTAGAAATTTAACCCAAATGTGGTTTAGTAGATAGTTCTGTACCAGTAATGTGGTAAAGTAAAAGTTAACCATTACTAGGGCTCAGGACATCATTACTGACCAAAAACAAATCACAGAAAAGTCTGAAGGAAGGAGTGCTTATTAACCAACTAGTCCGATCCAGATTTCCAGGCAGCAATGCCCAGGCATACCCCTGTGCATACCCCATGGAGTACAGGCAGCGATCATTAGACTTGCTCTGCTCAGAAAATGCTGACGGCTGTCTCTCCTTCCTCCCCTGTTTCCAGAGGCAGCCCAACAACACCTTATGAATGAGAATCTAAACTTGTTTCTGCAAAGCTGTTCTCACTGTGGAGAAATCGAACCAGAGAAACACAAACAAAAAGCTCAGGTGACACCCTGAACAACAGAAACAAAATAGAGTCCGTGAGTCATTTATGGGTACAATCAATTACAAACACAGCACAAGGTTTTTCATCAGGTCAGAACTGTCAAAACACACTGAATCTGCCAGTGTAGGCTAAGTGGAGCTACAGAGGCATGATAAAGGATTATCTAGTAGAAGAAAAGACTTTTTAATGTTTTGAAGACTGATAAGGAAACCATTGCTTGGAGCTACAGCAAAACTATTGCTTGCTGACACCCCTTCCAATTGTGAAGCCAGACTGCCTGGTACCATTCCTTTAAAGGTGTGGTTAGCATGAATTCTAGCTCCTCTCCAGGGTTAAATCTCTAAACAACATCAGAAAAAAAATCAGCCATGTGAGAGAGGTAGCTGGGCTTAGTACAAAACGTGGCTCACAAAATAGGAAAAAACCAAACAATTAAAAAACCCACCCAGACGCACAGAATAATGGAAAGAGGGCTTCACAGGAAAGGCAGCTAAAAGCACTTCACTACTGCATGAAAAGAACAGGAGTGGGGAGTTGGTGGCCCCAAGTCTTATCAGACAGTTTATGTCTTTAACTGAATAACTCACCCAGGATTACTTTTAACCCAGCCCTCTAGAGGCTGAGGATGCTTCCAACCTGCAGTAATTTACCTGGTTTGCACACAGGTTAAAAGAAGGCGTAGCTTAAATTTTGACTAGAACCTGTCTTTTGCAGCAAGGCTGAAGACAAAAATCACTGACATGCTGAAAGCCCTGCAATAGCCTTCCCCCGGTTAGATGAGGAACAACAAGCAGGAAGAAAGAGCATCCCAGAGTACAGCAGCTATAGGATATGCTTTCGGGAGCACATGTGCTGGTAGAGACAGAGGGTACTATAAGAGAAATAAGGCTTAATTGCAGGAAATCTTGCACACAGGCAAGGATGGTTAGATCTGACAGGCTAATCTTGGAACAAGACCTGACCAGAAACATTCACTTTAGTTGAACCCTCATTGAGGGCAACAGCAGAGTTAACAGCCTGAATTACCTTTTCTCACATAGAAAAATCAGTGCCGATTCAATAATCTGGCCCTTTGGAGAATAAAAATGCAAAAAAATAAAAGAATTTTTTTTTTTGCCTTTCTGTTCACAGTGGTAAAGATAATTGAATTTGATACAGATCTCTTCCCAACATTAAATGTTAACTCTTCCATCATGTGGCTAAGGGCTGTTCAACACACGCGCACATGCCACTCCAGAGTTGAATACAGCAACACCTATATGTACAAAGGCAATGCCAAGGCAAGCTGCTCAGCAAAGACGCAAGACAAAAATAGGCAATGAGGAGGGAGCAGCTCCCCATTTAAGCTTCTGCCTGGCTGGATAAGCACTGGTACAGAAACCTGTTTAATAGGAGGAGAAACAGCTATAAGACCTACTTTCTCCGAGAAAACAAACCCACTTAATCAGGATTGCTGTTGTACCTGAAGAGGTATAACGATAGGAAAGGATCTTCCAGAGACTGAATCCTGACAAGACAAGATTCTGTGTTTTCTCTCAGAGGCAGGAACAATTCATCTCATTATTTTAATATAGTCAATTGTATAAAGGTTTTCCTTTAGACCACTCAGTGAGAGACTTGTCATAAATTCACAAGGCCAAGAGAAAATATCACAGTACATTTTATACATTTGCAAATGAGGAGACAGACCAAGGAGAGAGGTTTAATACTGGAATTCATTAAGGAGGACGGGTTACCGATACTGGCATGTGATCACTCACCAATATTTAAGAATACTGGTTTGATTTTAGCTAATATATCAAGATAAAAATTGTGAATTAAAAGCTTGCCAAACACATTGTGCTATGCACATGTATCCTTCACAGATCCAGAGGATTTTTATTAAGATGTTTGAAAAATTAAAAAAAAAAAACAAACTACAAAATAAAACCTAAAAACTATAAATGAACAAATTGTCTACCAGATTCCCCTCCTCACCCCTCCCCAAAGTTACAGAATTGCTTTGCAGTAGCTTTACTGCATTGAATTACCCAATTATCTTCTAAATTATAAAAGGCAAATCTTCACCACCAACTGTTCCTAGGACTGCCAGGATGTGCAGTGTTGCAAAACTGTAGCAAAAATGTAAACAAAAGAGCCCTACTGAACAGGGAGGCAGGCTGTCCACATATGCCAATCCCAGCGGCTTCAATCAAAGGAGAGATTGTTTCACAAATAAACTAAGCCAGTGCAACTAATAAACTCCTGCTCTAATTACTGGCTGCAGATGTATCAACTGAAGCAAATGAGACACAGGCAGCCATTAATTATCTAATGAGGCCAACAGTGTTTCTGATGAGGTGGGGCTGATTAAATATTAAACAGTAGCATATGGTGAGTGCCAAGAACAAAAGACTTGAATCTGTCTCTCTCTAGATATATATATATATATAAAAAAATACAACTCTGCATTAAAAAAAAAAAAATCCCGCTCCGCTAAGACAGAAGAGCAATTTCACTCTGAGAAAGGTAATTAGGACAGAAATGGAAGCACAAAACTCAAAGGGAGTCTAGCGAGATCTGACTTCTGAAGGTATAACTCAGATGAAAAGGTTTCACATTAAAGGGATGCCAAAAACATTTAGGCATTGCAGCAGTCATCTCTTTGTTTAACCCTTCTTAGTTATTAAGGCCTGCAATTGTTTCCTTTTTTCCCCTGTCCCTTTCTTCCCTTATCTTTCACTGGAAAAGTCCCAGGGCTCACTCAAATAGCACGAGCAGTATCTAGCAAATCCGTCCTTATAACACAGCTCACAATATTAAACCAAGAAATGTAAGTATAAGAAGGGGAATGCAATCATTGAAATGTTATTAGGGCCAGCTAGGTATGACAGACTCTAAACTGAAGGAAAAGTCTAACCTTACTCACACAGATGTCAAGCCCGCTGAAGCCCGCTAATCCCATCAGACTTAAATGGGCCACCTACAGCCAGCACACCAGAGAGCTTGAGATGAGCCACATGTGCATTTTTTTTTCCTCCTGTCAGGTGCTCTACCCTTCATCACAGACATCCACTGGATGCAGCAACCCCTTGCAATCCAACAATCCCCCCTTCCCAAAGGCCAGAGGATGCAGGACGCAGCATGCCGAGCTACTGAAAGCCTTTCCAGCTTTTAAGAAGCAATAAGCTACTGCTTTACTATTCAATGCTACCAGACAATTTCGTTGCAGTCTTGCCCCTGCGCACCGTAATGTTTCAACCTAACAGCTCTGGGAACTGACAGATATATTGTAGGTTTGCTTCCCCCCTCCAACGCAAATATGACAAGTCAGTCTGATTTGTCCCAAACTTACAACATGTATCCAGCTGTTCAGGGCAAGTGACCGGTTCACCCACAGTAGATAAGAACTTCTGTGCTTGAAGTAGAAACTCTGCTCTGGCTGCTGGAAAGCTCTGTCTGGACTCCAAGGGAACCAGAAATTTTCAAGAAACTTGAGAAACCCTTTAAATCTGTTAGGACAAATTTGCAAAAGATAGGGAAAAATTTCAGATATAAAGCAGACTTATAGCAAGGGAAATTGCGCCTAGAATTGGCAATGGCTGCACGTTCTCAGAAACTTCTGAAGGCTGCTTTTTGAAACTCTTAATAAGCCAAACAGCATTTGCTGTTTATTTCAAAATATGCTCAGATGGCAGCCACTCGTCACATTTTACATTGTTACAGTGACAACAATGCAAGTGTCCTAGAGCCATCCAATTTTTTAGCTGCCATTTGTATCAGTTTATTACGGAACGAGCCCATTTTTATATCAGGCCTTCATGTAGTAACACAGAGAATCAACAAGTCATTACTGATTACCTAGAAAGAGATCAGAATTTTGGAATACCTTTGCTATTACAAACGCTTTCCCTAAATATGGAAGAATTGTTCTCCCCCATCTGCCTTTTTTTTTCTTTCCTTTTTTTGATAATACCCTTCTTTATTATAATCTCCTTAATATCCATCTGCTACCCTTTAGGCTAAAGCTTCTTAAATTCAAATATAGGGCTATTTTTATCACAGAAGAATATGTAAAGCAATAGAAACATTTTAATGGATTTTTGTGCCTGTGGCCCTCTTTAGCTGAATTTCCATAATGAAATCCAGTTACAGACATTGGTGCTGCTACAGTTGGCTGTTCACACAAATAAAGAATGAACATTTTTGTCTTGTAAGCCAACCCAGTGAAATAGGTAGTGCAATAGCTACCTACAGAAGCCACAGGATTTTTTCCTCTGTTGCTGCTTTAGTATAACTGTATATAACTGTATTTTTACTCCAATAGGGCATAACAATCAAGATAAAGTCACAACTCTACATTTAGGTTATAAATAAGATGTATAAAGTCATTTTCATAAGTAGTAACTAACAAAATGAGGATGCTTTCTTTTGTGCATAGTATTCAGGAACATCAAAATAGCTTCATAAAAACAGCTACATAGAACAACATTCACAGTAAATGTCTGTGTAAGCTGACTATTTGTATTAAAGATCTGGAAAAATATTTTTCTAATAATACTTTAAGAGTACCAATTCTTCTCCACCAAAATATTTTATTATTTTCCTATAGCTGTAAATGGAGCTGAGCAGAAAACAGTTTCTCCTATCATAAACATTCCTAAAATTTGAAATGTTTTCCCACTTCTCATCAGGAACTTCTCATTCAGGGAAGTGATCGTGCCCCTGTACTTGGCACTGGTGAGGCCGCACAGGCTCGAATACTGTG
>NW_008794125.1:4922742-4924241 GCF_000699145.1 Aptenodytes forsteri | reverse complement strand
ATTTAAAAGACGTGTAGATGAGGCGCTTAGGGACATGGTTTAGTGGGCATGGTGGTGTTGGGTCGACGGTTGGACTCGATGATCTTAGAGGTCTTTTCCAACCTTAATGATTCTATGATTCTATGAAGAAAACAAGACTTTCAAAGACGGGAAACTAAAGATCAAGGAATAGTCCGTATTGTCCATACAACGATTGCCCATCGCCCATCTAGGAATTCAAGCCAGTGGTCACCAGGCCAGGTTGCACTGGGATGGCCCATTTCTAACAAAGCAAGACAACCAGCACTCAAGACAGGAAAACCTTTGTAGCCACAAAAATATCTTTTAATTATTATTTATATATTAAAATACCACTTGGCAAACTGATCACTGACAATCTTGACTCTGTGCATAAAGCAACTCAGCCTTGTATCAGCCTGACTGAATTCTGCAGGTATCCCAACTGCTCAGCCATTATTGTTATTTTTTAATCAGGCCCAAAGTATCTCAAAATGGGCACTTAAGCACTGAAACGCTGCAGCGGTATAACAAATAGCAACATTCTCAGGAGCACCTGATAGATTTAGAAGCCTTGCTCACTTCTAAAACCAGGACCTCAGCATTTCTGTAATGTTTATCTTAGCAATTACTTATCAAATCTCATTTCTGTTTCCAGAAGCCTTCACCATTAATTGCCTCAGAGTCCATACAAGGTGTGATGAGCCCCTGCATTTTTATAAATGCCCTTTCACAGAAAGAATGCAGTTTTGAATAGCTTGTTACCGTTCTGTGAGTAGGAACCAACCATTTAAGACCCGTAATACTTTCCCTATTTCGACAGTAATATTTTCTGAGATGCTAAATTCAAAGAAGTCTTTTGATTCTGATTTGTACATCTTTAATTCTAAAGATTTAATTAATCTAAACACAGTGTCTCCTTTATGGTGACTGTTAACAAGTACAACATTCTCTTTCCTTTGTCTTGGTGTGATATGTCTGCAGAAATTAAATGTTGTAAACTGCTTCCTTTGACTTACTGTTAGCTCTCGAAAGTTTTTCTACGGAAAGAATTTTTCCTCATTTGTGCTAAAGTCGGCTTCTTCGCATAGCAGGCTGTTTTGCAGTTGTGATGAATATTCAGCCATATAAAAATAAGCACATATGAGGAAATAACTGTAAACTTTCTGCAATGTTAAACACCAGTCAGCATCCGATAATGTCTGCAAGTAAGGTGGGGCCTTCGGGGCAGCAGAAGCGTGCGCAAAACTGAACGATCAGCCCAGACAAACGCACTGTCACCCGCAAAACCTGCTCGTGGGCAAAAGGGAATGCACCACACAGACACGAAGCCAAGAAGTTATTGTTTGCCCAGCTAAGGTTTTAAGAGCCTAACAGTCTAAGCATCTAATTAATATTAGACATTAATGAGGCTTCTCTCTCATTAGTTAACACGAGAGCATCACTAGCTCGGCTGTGCTGCTCACTCCTCCGGCCGCGCCGGCGCCCCCGGGGACACCGGG
>NW_008794125.1:4920739-4922339 GCF_000699145.1 Aptenodytes forsteri | reverse complement strand
AGCCGACCGCGGGGCCCGGCTGCCAAAGACACGTTTGCTGGGCGATGGCGTGTATCCGCGCTTTCGTTCAGGTGGCGCCAGTGGTCACGGATGACACCCATGGTCGCCGCTGAAGACCGAAGGGAAGAAACAGGGCTGCTGCGGCAGAGTGCCCATTTCCTCCACGCCGCTGACGGAAAGGGGCCCTGAGGTCTCCCCGGGCTCTTGGCCATCTGCTCGCACTTCTTGGGATGCCAGGCCAAAGCGTTTGGAGGATGAGAACAAAATGCTGTGTTGTCACAGGCCTTATACCAAAAACTAATGAAGAAAAAGCCAAATTTCCTCTCTTTATCTGTTCTGTTTTTCTTTCATGCCTTCTAAGTGTTTGCTGTATTCCTTTGTGGAAGAAGAGATGTATTTTCAGAGGGACTCGGCTCCTGCAGGATCCTAAATTGGCTCATTTAATCTACATGGGTACTTGAATCCTCACTTAATACATTAGTTAATTAAGCCACATTAAACCACACAGGCAAAAAAGAGGCTGTGTTCAGATAAATTTAAGGGTCTGATTTTCTGATTTAAAACCACAAAGCAAAGACTTGCAGAGAGCCCAGCCTGGTGCTCCCTCATTAACTCAGCATATTGTGACATTTATAGTTCTTACTCAGGACTAGGAAACCAAGGAAAATAGAGGTTTACAGTGGTAAAACGAAACTAGATAATGCTGCAGAAAAATGAAGTTTATGTCCATACCATGAGCTTGCACAACAAGGCTTTGCCTTGTGGGCACATTCAGGAACGTCTCCTCATGTTCATGCAAATATTTCCATGTTCACAAGGAGAATTTTTGTGCTGCCATTTGAAAGTCTCTTTTCCATAGATGTTTCAGTAATTCTGTCAGTAAGTAGAACTCACCACTGACTAAGCTAAATAACCACATCCAAAGAGAAGGTAAACAAGGGAAATGAGTTTTTAATAAAAAACCATAAACTGGAACAAGATTATTTAAAATGTTCAACTGTGTTCAACTTAATAAACAGATACTAGCTAAGAAAGAAAGGCTGTACACAGATAAACAATAAAACAAAGAAGAGCAAAACTAAAAAAAATAATTTCTTGGCATGGGTCCACATGTAAGTAAATGCCATGCAGAATGCCGGAGGGCCTGCCCTCCTCTCCCCCCCTCTCCCAAAAGCTGTATCCTGGCTTCAGGCATCCTTCTATGAGTTAAGCGCATCCTTACTACTACATAAATGATTGAAGCCTTAGGGAGTGGAAAGGGGCTAAAGCTGGGGTTTCTGAATTTTGGAGTTTTTCTGTGACTGGTTTTGTTTACTGCTTTTATAAGTTACCAAAATCATTTAAACATTATTTCACAAGTATTTACACAAAAATGTAAGTTTTGTGTAGGCATTCCTTTCCCTCCCACATCTTAGTTTCTGAGAACTTCAGAAATGTTATGCTACCAGTGTTTTGCAGGAATATGCCAACATATAAAAAACTGTATCAAACTTGGAAATAAACATCTCGGGCAGAGCAAGATGTAAACTCCTTCTATATTCCAAACTGATAGCTTAAAACCAAACCCCTCCCTCCTTACCTGCAGTCAACTCAGCTGCAG
>NW_008794125.1:4916910-4920685 GCF_000699145.1 Aptenodytes forsteri | reverse complement strand
AGGGAAGGGGGGGAGAGAAGAGAGACCCATCTAAAATTCTTCCCATTTACAAATTCATTATAACTCTTTCTTTTGCCATGCTTGTAGTTTAGAATTAATCAAACTATTTTTGTTAAGCATATAAAGAAAAGATACATGCTGTTTGTTACCGCTATAAAGAATTAGAGCCGTAACAGATTTAGTGAGAGATTTTTTCAAAGTACTTTAGGAGTACAGTTTCCTCCGAAAACAAATCCCATACTTTCTTAAGTGTAGTAGATAACACTCGAGACCCAGCATAAAGAAATACAATAATGTAAAGAAATACAATAATCCAAATATATATTGTGTTTTTCCTATGGGTGCAGGTAACACTTCAAAAAACTTAAGCCCATGCTTTGCTTTCATTTATATGGGAAAAAAAAATTGTGAGAATTTTAGTAATGCATACAAGACTACACAAGTGCAGATGCAAAAGAAATCAGTTTCAAACTGTTTCTGATCTTTAGGAATTTATTTGTTCTTAAGGCACTTCAACTCAGCATTCTCATCCTTAAATTTTAATAAGTAGAAGTATTCTCAATCTTACTTCAATTTAGGATTTTGTTCAGCAGCTTTAGAAGAACCTCCCTGAGATTTGGAAGGCATCTTTCTTAACCCAATAGTGCTGAAAAAAAAAAAGCATTTTCAAGATTAACTTGCCACAAGATCATGTAAATATTCTTTCAAGAAATAATCGGCTATCTACATTTTAAAAATAATTCAACAATCTCTTTTTTTGTTCATTAAAAAAGTAACCAAGTTTTGTATGTAAAAACAAAGATAGTAAAATGTTAATGTGCGCTGTCGTGAATTCCCCTGACTAGCAGCTTGATTGGTTCTGAGCAAGTAATTAGAAGGAAATTAGAACAGATTTTTGTATCTGCTTATTTTTGTTTAACATTAAATTCCATAACATTCGGAAAACTGCTTTAGTGCATTGCAGTAGGCAAGATAGTAGATAAAGGAAAATTATTTTACATCTATCTTTGAAGTTGCATTTTTTTAATCTTGCTTTTCTCTGTACATATTTATAAAAGAAAAGAAGCCTTCTGGGGACTTACCCATTCCCTTTATGGCTTAGTAGCTAGGTTTCCTAGGCACCTTTTGAAAAAGCATTACAATAGTCTATTACCAACTTCTGCCCATGAAGAAGTAAATGGAATAAAGTCAAGACGCGCATATTTTTTATACCTACTACAAGCTGCTAGGCACTCTACTTTTCTACTAACCTGTTTCCTTGTTGTGACCCTTCTGCTTTTACTATTCCACACTACTGACTTTTTTTTTATATACATATATACACACACTTATACATAGTCTTATATGCTATGAATTTGTTGTTAAGGTTTCATTTTCAGAAATATACAGCACCGTATTAAATCATCATTTAATAACACAAACAATGTACGAAAGCTCATGGCTGAGGCAGAAATCCAACCCAGAATCTTTGAGTCTTAGTCCAATGCCCTGTCCACCAGAACTGTTCAAAAAGTGCATCCTCAAGTTCAAAGGCAGAGCTCACCGAGAAGCAATAGAAGCCATAATGCTGTAGTACTTTATGCACTGGCGGTTTGAGTTTTACAGAAAGAAGGAAAGAAACAGTGGTTGAACATAGTATTGATTGACATATGTTATGAATAAATGTATACAGACACACACTTAGAAGAATACTAATTCCTCACCTGGTTTTGTGTTTTATCTGCATAAAGGATAACAACTAAATTGCCAACTAACTGGCAAATTAATTCCCCCAAAAAATCTGGAGGAGCTTGTCTTTAAATTTCTATTTTTTTTTTTTTATTTCTAGCTCAGTTTGACATGAACATCAAGCTAACTTACGTTTCCAGCCTCATTGGTCTAAGATGATATTAAATGTAATGAAAAAGTCTAGAAAGTTCTGAATCTACTTACTTCATCTACAAAGCAGAATCATTTAGCGAAGTTGAAAAGCCAAGCATTACATTTACAGCAAATAAATGTTTCGCATGTAAGAAATACAGAAGTTTGTGTTATCATCTCTTGTAGGTGAGATTAAAATTGAATTTAAAAGTAGTGACTTTCAAAGCCAATTAAGTATTCAGTTCCCCCTGCTGTTCAGTAAGAGTCGGATACCTTAATCCCCAAAGCAACTTGGAAAATCTTAGGACTTTTACTTCCCTTTTTCTGTCCTGACAAACTACTGCAACAAAAGATAAACAAGTTAAATTGAGACTACAGATTCGATTATACTTCTCAGGAATGGAGGAGTCCAAAGTGGCTAACAGAACTAATCTGTTTGTGTAAGTGATGTATGACTAGATGTTTGCACAGTTCTCTGTAGATGCAAGGCAGTGTTTACAAACGCTAAGTATCTTTATATGTAAATTAGCTGCCTCTGCAGAATTTTTTTCTGGTGAGTCAGCAGCTACTCATTGCTTAAATGATGCTCTTGTTCTCAGAGTACTCCTTGATGCCTCCTGAACATTTTTTCCCTATGGAGGATAATGCCTTTTGCAATGCAAGATCCAATTCATCTGACAGTCATGGATTGGATGCATTGCTGAGGGGAGATAATGGGAATTGTGGAATTGCAGAACACGCTGTCCTCTAAAGCTCTTCTTGCATCTATTTACTGTTTTCCTATATCTTTAGCATCACATTATGGTCTTAGATCTCCAAGAAGCTCTTTGGCAAAACACATATCTTTAGCATCACATTATGGTCTTAGACAGATCTCCAAGAAGCTCTTTGGCAAAACAGTTTTACTGATACTGAACATTCTGGGGTTTATTAAGATTGCATAATAATAATAATATAAAAATTAAATTAAAACATTGCCTCAGGTCAAGAGCAAAACACCTTTTACTGGTACAGACCTTGGGGGAAAACACAGAAAAAGCCGCGTGAGAAAGGCAGAAAATAATCACCCTTTTCCCCTTTGACTTGGCATCCTTCCTGAAAAGTTGGAAACTCAGGTTTGCCCACGAAGATGAGATGGACTTCCCAAAGAACTTCATACCCTGAGCTTGTGCAGGATAATTCAAATTCAGATGCAGGGTAGACATAGTCAAGTATAAGATGTAGCAATATCCGTTTTCCAGCACTGTTTTCCAGTGTTTCTCAGAATCTTCTTAAAAACCAAACAAAAAAAAAAATCATGAAAACCAACCCTGTCTCGAACAGGAGAGCTAAAATGAAATGAGGTCTTTGTGATTCATACCAGTCAAACATAGTATTGCATGCCTACACCAACTTTGGATTCCCCTTTAAATGCATTTATGGTCTGGACTACGGCAACCGTTTCAGTTAACACCCCATCATAGCCATATTCCTCAGATCCCCAACTATTTTTAACGTGATTCTTGTCAAGCATGCAAGCACCCCAGCCTGAAAGCATGGTCCAAGCTCTCTGTTGCTGAATGTATAACTTTTTATTTACTCTTACAAAAGTACATGGGTGGAAGCAAGGACGGGTAGCCTGGGAGGAATACAGAGAAATTGTCCAAGCAGCCAGGGATCAGGTTCGGAAAGCTAAAGCCCTGATAGAAGTAAATCTGGCCAGGGACATTGCAGACGACACCAAGTTGGGCAGGAATGTTGATCTGCTCGAGGGTAGGAAGGCTCTGCAGAGGGACCTGGACAGGCTGGATCGATGGGCCGAGGCCAACTGTATGAGGTTCAACAAGGCCAAGTGCCAGGTCCTGCACTACAGCCACACCAACCCCATGCAGTGCTACAGGCTTGGGGAAGAGTGGCTGGAAAGCTGCCTGTCGGA
>NW_008794125.1:4901093-4913368 GCF_000699145.1 Aptenodytes forsteri | reverse complement strand
ACGGAGGGGAATGGCTTTAAGGGGGTAGGGGGTAGATTGAGGCTAGATCTAAGGAAGAAATTTTTTACGTGGTGAAGCCTTCCAACCAAAACTATTCTATGATTCTGTATGTTGACTGCTTGCATCAAATATACCTCAGAATTACACTGTATAGCTAAATGACCACTAACATTGAAATCTGTAGTCGGTTCCATTGCCTTTAATTTGGAAAACTAATACAAATTTTCCCTGTACTGAATACAATAGTTTTAAAGTTGGGGCATGTGGTAGTTGAAATTTCCTAATGTGTTTTATTACCTGCGGCATTCAACCTCCAGCATCTCTCTCTCAAACTGAAATTTGCCAAACTAGCCATAGTTCTTCCACTTTAAGTATTGCTAGTAAATGTAGGAAAGAAATTATCCAGTTCTCTTTCGGAATTCAGTGACTGTTAAAGAAACTATAGGTAGTACTTCATTTGATCAGAAGTTGATCCATAACCATTCAAAATAATTTTGTTTCAGTATCTCTTACTTAAAAATGTGATTTTTTACAAGAGAGTTGTTTACCTCTATGCCTACCAGATCCCTCTTAAATAAGTCACAAGTATTGATTTCTGACATTTCAATCATGTAAATCACATCACCTATTTCAGTAGCAGACTTTATGCCTCTTTATTAACCAGGCTCCTAATACTGGGATAAAAATAATGTAATAATGTCATTTCTGTTAAGTCCTGCTTTTTTTTTTCATTACGCATGCTTTTACCTGAAATAAGCATTAATTTATTGTCACTTTCCCCCTTTTGCTACTAGTTTTCACTACTCTTCTTTATTGATCTAGAGGCCACCCAAACTATACAATTTTTTTTTCACCAGACGACCACCACCAGCTCTCAAAACTAGTGGTATGTATGACACACTGCTGGTACCTCCAGGATTTGACATTCAAAACTTTTTATATTTCATCTTGGTTATCTTAAAGACAAGATACTTTAAAAACATTACTTAGATTTCTCCTTCTTTCCAACATTTGCATTTGTGCCTGTAAGTTATCCCATGGTGCAGAGCAGCACTAAGCACGTTACTTATCCTCATTTTGAGAGTGAGTGCAGCCTCTAACCTCAGCTTTGAGAAGGCAATGGGCTGGCTGGCCTATCGGTTAGGGGGAGTTACAGGAGGTTCTTCCAGTCCTCAATAGCACAAGATTTCAAGTAAGGACAAATAAGAACCTTCCTTACAGAGATCAACAAGTCTGTGTGGGATGCTTTCTGGTGGACCTGAACAACTATGCGCGCTTATGTCCTGTGCGCTTCTCCAATTCCTTTCATTAACCTCCTCGCAAAGACTTTTGTCATCTCCATGCTGAGGCACTGATATTAGTGCAAACTTCAAACTCTGTGAATTCAAACTACCACTTTAAAAATCACTCCAAAACACTTTGGTTCAGGAGTTCACCAAGTGACTGACTGTGATTGTAAGCTTCAGCGCTCATCTCCTCCCCCTCGCTAACAGGGAGCTATTAGCCACTCTGAGATTTCAAACAGCGAGGCTGATCAAAGGCCCAACGGTCAGAGCCACATAAACCTACTGAGACTTAAAAAGAATGAAAAACGTGGGCTCAGTGGTATTGTAAAATATGCACATACGTGTTCCTCTGCCTTACAGGGAGTTGCACAGCTGAAGAGAGGAAATATTCCCTATTTATGTGTAAGCTTTACTTTCATCTCCAGGTAATTTGGTCAACAAAAATTATGCAGATATGCTGAGTAGTGAAGAACTACAAAATAGATAATTAGCTAAGCTTGCTTACTTATTGTAGAGATATTTTCTCTCTTCCTTTATTTTACCTTTCCTATAGCAAGTTCAGCATTCATACAGGCTGTAAAGCGCAACACAAAGCAGTAAAATAAGAAGATGTAACCATTTTCTTACACTATTGGAAAAGGTACAAAGAGAGCGATAGTTTGAAAGTACCCAAACAATGCAAAGCTTACCACATCTAAGTGGTGAGACAGACTGAAAAATCCCAAAGTGCTACAAAAGCTATTGTATAAGAGACCAAATCCACAAGGTACAAGCTCTTGGGCTGGATTTCCAAATTGTACACCCCAATATTGAGGATACTGAGACAGAAAAGCTACGTGAATAGTGAAGCCTGATTGGCATGTGTTGGAAGCTCATTGTGACTTCTGATTGAACAGCATCCTGCTGTTTAGCCATTTCTAGCAATTCTCTCGCATGTGATTTCACTGGTACTAGCCCGGAATAAGCTTGCATGGCCATTCTTTCCCTGGGTCTCCTCTACCAGATGCTTACTCCCAAATCATAGGGTTCCATTTGCCTTTGAAATTTCTCTTTTAGATTTGCTTCACACAGTTAAAAGACTAAGTTTGAGAGACAAACAGGCAGATAAATGGCAACTGAATTGTACAAGCCTCTTTTTCCTAGAGAACAGGCTGAAGGTCAGTTGTTTCAATACAGCTAGGGGAACCCTGTTCTTGGCTTCAGCCTCCAGGGCTGAGTGTCTGCTTTCCTCCAGTGCTGGGACAGCCAGCATCACACAGAGTGGTACACAGACCTTCACACTGCTTCCACCCTCACTTGAGGGGCAGATGGGACCCTGGTTGTTATCTTCCTTGTGCTTGCTTAGCTACCTCTTGCTTCACAGGACTGAGGATGTATTCATCAGTGTTTAAGGCCAGACAGGTGTTAAGGTATTAGCTCGAGCGGGACTTGGATCATGCTTCCTCTACTAATGAGGAAAATACAGACAGAATCAAAATCTACTTTCTGCCTCAGGCAGCAGGTTAGCATAGAGGGAGAGGAACATTTCTCTCTTAAGTAAAAATCCGAAAACGTGAAGACTAGGATTTTTAGTTGGGGTTGCATAAGATGCAAATGCAGACATTTTAATTAAACACTAGACATTTGTGTTACGCCAGTTGAAAGCTTCAGCACATTTACTAAAATGTCTTTAAAGAAGCCAGTATGTCTCGATTACGATACTGTCAGCAGCATACACTTCTGTAATCTCATGCTTTCAGCTACTTCTTACCAAACATGCTAGAAAGAAAATTGTAGGTCAAATATCACATAGGACTCAAAGGATCACAGCAGTAGGCTGACCATCACACATCTGTGCTACAAGCATTCCTCAACAGTCCAATTGTTTAGAGAAATAACTCAAACTTAAAGAATATACCACAAAACCAAGATGACAAATCAGCAGCATGAGATATATATAATGCAGAACTGTATAGAATTCAGCACCCTGATTCAGTGAGCTGACTTTAGGTCCAGAGAGCACCCAGCCTCTGTGGTGTGCTAACTTTCCTACTCTGCTACTCAGAGCTAGTGCAGAGCTTCACACTGTGCTGCCATTCATTCTTAAGGATTAGGCTGGATCTCGTCAATATCACATTACATAGTTAAGTTCAGAAACCGCTTATATCTGTACTCATAACCACCTTATCCATACTATGAGCAATTATGATTCATTTAGATGAATCATTTATTCACTTACACAGAGTCTGAGCAAGAACTGTGTGTTGACAAACCTGGTGGAAAGTTTCTTCCCTACAAATAAATTTCTCTACATATACCATAGTTTTAAAGAACAAGTGTGCCTTCCATTTTGGAACGAACTCATTTGGTTATTTCATGGATTCATTTAGAATCTCAGGAAGGAAGGAGAGGCACTGTAGGCAATAAATGGGGGGAGAGGGAAAGAAAAAATGAAAGCACCTTTTTAAGAGTAAATGTTCAAATAAAATCAGTTTTGCCAGTTTTGGATGCTTAATATGAACAGGGGTCCTGCAGTCCCGAAGTTCTGTGCGATGAGGTTGCCACAGTGCTCTTGCAGTGATCTAAACCAATTAGCTGCTCAGGCTTTTGCATCTTTTGTAGTGGTTAGACTGTTCTCACTGTATTACTCCTCTGTTGGTGTGAAATTACCTCCAGCTCAGGAGGATCACTTGAGCTGTTAATGGAAAGTTTAAGTTGTATGTAGGACCTTCCACAGCCAGGATTAATTTCTGCCTGTAAGCATAATTTGGTTTTCTAAATACCATGCTTGGAAGATTTTGTTGCAAAATTAGCTTTGAGCTATGTAAGCCACAGTTGCTACTGGAAGACTTAAGAGGGAGGGTATGCATTTAAGGTATAACACGCACATAGCTTTAGCAAACATTTGCTCTAGTTTTAAAATGCAAGCTAAAGTGATGTTATCTTTTCAGTGCTAAGTTCTGCTTATACTCTACTAAATACATACGGGCCTAGATTTGAATCAAAAACCACAAAATTTTGTAAACAAAATATGAACAGCTTCGATGTAGATCATGATCCATATTTCTCTTTGACAGTATAACTGCATAGTTAAAAATTCCAGCTCAAGTAGTGTGTCAAGACAGCTCTTGGAAAGTGAGGGATAAGAAGCAGGAGAACGTCTCTGCCGTGCCCTCCGTGCAGCTGCAGAGGCTCGTCCTTCTTGCCATGCACAGCTGCAAGGGGTTCACTGCAACACGTTGTGGGATGATGCACTCTAGAGCAGTAAAGTCATGTGCAGGCTCAAGGCTTGCACAAGCAGACCATCAACCTTTTCTCTTCTTTCCAAAGAGACCATATTGAAGACAAGCCTCACATATGGTAAGAGCACAAGACATCTCTCCACCTCACTTGAAGATTTAATACAGGCTTGCATTTTGGCACTCCCAAAAAAGAAACTAATTTAGTTGGACTCTGCTGCATTTATTAGGAAAAATATTCATGACTAGGACAATACACCAGCTAGCTTTTAATAGTCCAGACTTGGAGGTACCTCCAGCTATCTAGAAAACACGAGTGCAATTGCTTGAGCAAACTACCAGATACCAAAGCATTGTACAGCACTAAAAATATCTGTACTTAAAACTGGCATTTCAGCAAGCATCTACTGGGAAGATACCAAAGATTTGGGTTATCTTACTTAGCATAACAGGCAGTTTTCTTCCACAGCAGAAATATCCATATCCTTCAAGATCTTTAGGCAGCATGCCTGGCTGGAGTGACAGCTTACTCTACACAGGCATCCAGAAATATCCCACCTCCCTGTGGAAACTCTACCTGGAGAGCAGAGGGAAGACCAAGGTTGTGTCAGAGGCACAAGCTAAGCACCTTTTTTTTAAAGACCTGTAATGACATTGTTCCTTGCACCAATTTAAATGAGCTTCTTCCACCAGCAAGGGAGAGCTAAGGCCCACAGAATTCAGATTGAAATTTCACAGCTCAGATTCACCAACAACTGCAAGTTAGTGCCTGTCACAGCAACTGAAAACTTAAATACATTTTTAGTTATTCACTCTAGATAGTGATAGATTAATACAGGTATTGCTCTTACAAGTGTGTACTCTGCTCAGGAAATTAAAAAGGAACAATTGCCACCCAAAGAATTGTTTCATATTAAAATGGTGTATATCATATTCATGACTGAATGCATCATGAGCAGCCCATAAATCCTCAAAAATATACGTGGTCCAGTGACTATTCGTTATAGATATTAGGAGGTAGGAAAAACTTTAAAGTATTTCATAGACATCAATGTTGACCTCACATAGGAACACAACAGTAATTTAACCATTCAGTCACTTTACCTGCCAGGCACAAACAAAAGCAACTGGCACATAAAAGACTGGCACCAAAACGTATTTTGGTAAACTGGAAATGTCATTCTTCATGCTGTACAAAGGGAGCAGTTTTACACTGCAGATAAATTATGCAACTTCTTAGACAAAGCAGGTAGCAACTTCAGTAGAAAAAGAAATATACTTCCCTATAAAGACACTTGAAATCTACATTACACAGTAAACCTACGATCACAATAAACACGAGAGAAGTCAAATATGGGAAGCTACACAGCAGCTATACAATTCTTCTGCAGCTTAAATCCCACTCTGCTGAGAACGCCCACTGCAAAGTTAGCAGGAGTGGCACTGCTCCCAAAGGCTGACCCCACACTGCTGGGCGCAGTCTTGCAATACCTGAGCAAGGATGATGCGGCAGGGCCAGGCGACAGCTCAGCACTCAGCAGATGCCAGGAGGGAACAAATCATGTCTCAGGTTGACCTGAGCTTAAATAGGGCTCCTGAGCCATGGGAAGAGGGGCAGGTGAGGCTGCTCAGAGCAATTAAGGCTCATTAGAGCTCTCTGGGCCTTGAGGAAAGTTAAGGACAAAGCTTGAACAGGACCACAGAAAGTCACTGATACATCAGTCTTTGTGCCCATCTAGGGGAAGAGCAGATCTGTTCTCCCGTCGTTATCCCCCACCACACAGAGCTGCCTACAATTCACTACAAGTATTCTTGCTACATGATGAATTTGTCCCTGTGTGAATATTCAGTGCTGATTTGCAGTGGCAACCATAAAGACTAAAATACATGCCCATCTTGAAAGAACCTATCTTGTAGATGCTAATGTCAACTTTATTAGGGTTTATGGGGTGGAACAGTGGCCAAAGCACCCATAAAGCTCTGCTATTTGAAATTCCTGCAGAACTATTTCATATTCAAAACATCAGTGACAGAGAGGAAGCAGATGTCAAAAATCAGACAGGGTCTCAGGATATGTGTTTGTTTACACCATTGCAAATGGGGAAATGCTACCAATCCCAATTTTTCACTCCCTTTGCAGGGGTGTTAGAGGTCACAGAAAGCTGACAACAAGCAGAGAGTCTAACCCCAAAATGGTTTGGTGGTTTGCTTTTTTTTTTAATTTCTTAAAAGAATTCCTCTAGCATAACTAAAACAAACAAGACCACTTGACTGCTACATGGTACAATTGAAAACTGTTATGTTGCATGAAAAACAACTCAAGAAATGGCTTGGGGAGATACATCTTTTCATCCTTAGCATTGTACTTTAACAACGTACACAATACAAGACTTGTACTTCAAGGGAAAGCAGCAGTTACTTTTTTTCCCCCAGAAACAAAAATATTTCTTTCGGAAAAAAAAAACAAAAAACCCACAACCCCCCCATTTCCTCCTTCATACATATTCATTATCTAGTCACACTGGAGCAGAGCTTGGAAGCAAGCCATATATGTGCTGTGCATACGCTCAGACATTACCTGGGCCCCTGGCAATAGGAAAAGACTGAAATATTGCTCATATTTTTCTCCCCGAACATAATTTCTCATGCCGTTCTGCTGACTGTTGAAGAGGTTTTAAAGCCTCTCTCCCTTCATAACATATATACTCTCATCTCTGAAGAATATGTCAGCTATAAAGAGGAATGGGGACCCTCAGAAGAAATTCAAAGCAGAGAGAAAGGAAGGACTTGCTCATTTGTAGTAACCGAGAGTCAGCAAGTAAACTTTGATAAAGTTAGGAGCCACCACTAACTGCCCTTAACCATCTCAAGCTGAAGTTGGCGCTAGGTGACATTTAAAAGAACTGGACATGGACTGTGTAGGCTCAGGGGCTGGTTTGGAAGCATTGAAGAAGCCACCCCAGTGTGGATGGCCTTCATGAAAGGAGAGGAGCGGAGGCCCACGTTGCCAGCTTCCTTCGTCTGGGTCGGGGCAGAGAGAGATTAAGACCATGAGGGGCTGGGTTTGGCCCCGAGCCCTGCAGTGCAGGTGCCCCATTGCACCGGGTTGACAGCTTGCTGGCTCCTTCAGTCCCCTGGCTCCCATCATGCTATTTTCTCTATTTGGACTCTGTGCTCTTACCTGAACCATCTGTCTCGAGTCTCCCTGCTGCCAAACACAGAGGATTTTTTTTGTTTCATTTGGTGAATCTAGGTCTTACCGACACACTAGTAACCACCAATAACAAATTATCAATACTTACTTATATAAAAGATTTTTTCCTCTATTTTTTTGTCCAATCTTAAGTCTCCCCAAACCCTGGATGCACCCAAGTCTTGAGCATATTACAAATTAAGACAGCAGAAGAGTTTTCAAAGCTTGACAATTCCTATGGTGTACTTTATATTTCAAGTCAGTTCTAAAAGCTTGGAAAAAACCTAACTTTACCTGCAAATTATTAGTGAAGTTTGTAGCGTCATTCAATCTGTAATGTACTTATACACCAAAAATGCTTTGAAGGGAGAAAAGAACCGTGCAAAATTATGAATTTAAATAAAGAATAAGAATTTAATACATAGTAATTCCTTACAATGGGAAAAATTGCAATGAGATATTTTTAAATGAAATTAAAAGTGTTGTAAGTAAACACTAAGAATATTTTGGTTTTTGTTTACAGAATCATTAGCTAAAGCAAGGAATGAAACTCACAAAGGAAGGGGAATTAACAGTTGTTGACATATTTGTTTATTTGTTTACAGAATCATTAGCTAAAGCAAGGAATGAAACTAAGGGGAATTAACATTTGTTGAGTTGTTGACATTTTACTGCTTTTAGTTTTTATTTAAAATCAAAGCAATTAAATTATGTTTAAGACATTTTTGCTGTAAGTAGTTTCCATTTACATTCCTAGAAATAGTAATCCAACTATTTTATTGCATTGTTGGGAGCCCTGTAGCAACAGACCAAATATTTAGCAACAGCTCTGTTTGCCATCTCTAGAGCTGAAAACCAAAGACTTGAATCAATTTAATTGCATCAGTGTTTCTCGGCTACTGCACCAGAATGTGTTGTTCTTGAGTTTAAAGGGTCTATTCCTACCTGCCCCCACAGCAGTCTCCAAATAAACCTATAAATCCTTGTTCTGTAGCACATGAATTATCAGTAACTTCAAAATAAATGAAGACAAAAATGGTTGAATATTTAAACGTGTAGCAACTCCATCCCATGATAGATCATTTCAAACCAAAATTCATTTTTTTCTTTGATATCTACTACTGCTATAAACTTCCAGTTTATCATATAACATTACAATTTATGGTATAACCAGCTTGTGTACTGACTATAAACCCTTTGTCAATGCCACTGTAAAGACTTTATAGTCCATAAATAATAGAAGAGCGATAGTATCTATCCTTCTTATTTTGCCCAGCACATCCAGAATATAGGACTCTAAACATGTCAGAGGATTTGCTTGTTTTACACACAATATAGGTTATGTAAAAAAATAAAAAGAGTACATTTCTCTGAGTATTTGGCTTACACAAAACTCATTCAAATAAATAGAAAATAAGTCACAAGTGGGACTCTGTCTTCGCCTGTTATAATCCAGGAATAAAAGACACACACCAACAAAAATCAGACTTAATTTACTGCAGCATTCATCTATGGCCGGGGACTACAAAAAAATTAATTTCCTATCTCCTAAATTATTAAAGAGAAGATAGCTTTTCTTCACGTCTAATCACTCAGGGAGGAATTTACTTAGAACTTTGCATGTAGCTTATCACCTGTTCCCGGTTCTCCGTGATGTACAGATTTGGTCAAGACATACCTTTCTCTCCCAATGTAGTGATTCCAGACCCAAATCTGTCACACATTTACCTTTACAGCCCACTGAAGTTAATGTTATTTGGGGGGGGGACGACAGGGGGGGAGTTACCTGACGTTGAGGCAGAATGAAGACAAAAGACTTTTCCTCACGTTGCATCCCTTCATGCTGTACATGACAAACCAGTAACAACCTCACCTGCTGCGCTTGCCAGGCACAAGGAGTTGTCAAGGTTTGTGCTTCTGGCTTCTCCTATGCACACAGATTCCCATGCAGGGATGGTTATTTCAGTTTTCATACTGCTAGCAAAAGACAAAATGGGACTGCTTAGAAACAAACATACAAGGAAGTGTCACAACTTTAAAGTAGTCTAAAGGCCACATTATACAACTCCCATTTTGTAAGTAAAGAAGTTATTTACGTTGAAGATCAGGAAAAGAAGATGCCAATTTGTCCCTGAACTCTTATCCCAGATGTAGCAGGCAAACAAAACTTCCATCACTCTCATCCATAGCCTCAGACGTTCCTTGACACGCTAGATTGCTCTCTTAGCACACAAAATTTCCTCAGTCTGTTGTTCTTTCCCTCCAAGTTTGTTTTTTGAGTGTTTTTCACATTATACAGCTCTCCTCCTGCACCCCTCACAGCAGGACGCTCACGTTGCCTCACCAGGGACTGCCCCTTCTCATCAAATCCTTCCAAGCACTGCAGCAATAGGCCTTCCAGCACAAAGTCTCCACCTATTGATCCTACAAACCAAACTTCTCCTTTATGCTTACACATTCCCTCGATGGATTCGTACGTTGCTCACTTCCTACAAATTGGCAGGCGCCTTCATTTATGTTTCTTACCTCTTTTATCAACTCTCAGAACAGTGCATATTGACACCTTTCTCACTGCAAAATCTAACGATGGGGTGAGAACCTTTTCTCCCTTTTCAGCTCAATAAGAAGGGAAAAAAAAATAAATCTGTCCCTCTTTCTTTTCCAAACCCAGGAAAGGGATGGGTCCCTTCGTGGGTGGTATATTGCAGCTCTCCACAAGATCCCATTCCTACAGCTCTTCTAGTCTTAGGTCCCCTTTCAGTGCTGCTGAACCAAAAGCGGGCAATGAAATACCCTTGTGAGTAGATGTAGCACATCTTTAAATGTTGATGTATTCAAATATCTTTATAGAGAATACGACACAATAAGTCTCAGGTGAACCCTTGGGGAATTCCAGGCAAAAGGCTGCCTAATCTCCAGTTAAACAGGCCTATTATCTCTCACTCCCCATGAGAAAGTGAAGCAGAACTGATTTGATTAAGAGCAAATTAACCTCTCTAACACAGCTACCCAGGGTTTTACACCTGTCACTTTAGTATGGCAATTTATATTTATTCAAAAAGCCATGAGACAGTAAATTAAACATTGCCCTAATTAGAAAAATGTCATATGTTACAGTGGGGTAGCAAACTGCACTACTTTCAAACAGTTCTTGTGCAAAGTACATTTCAGTACAGCATTAATACAAGTAGAGTCAATATTTTTTACACTGTCACATCTGAGCTGAATGCCATCGTGCCACAAGTGTCTATTTAAAGTTCTGTCAAACAATAAGGCTGGGCTATATTCAAAGTTCGCCATAGACCCAAATTTGTTTAGGAAAAGCCATCGACACCTTAATTACCATATACTCCAGTACTATTTCTGCCCTCTAATGTTACAGTATAAACCAGCTCTCCTCCTAATTAGATCTGTTGGCACAGCAGTCTTCCTAATGTCATTATGGAATAGATAAAAGGTAAATTCTTCAATAGGTTACAAAACCTTATAATATCAGATGTCAAAGTTACATTTGCTTCATCAGATAGTTACTTACAGGTGAACCTCAGTGTTTCCAAAAAATCTAAAACTGTACAATATAAACTTTTAGGCTTACAGAAAAACCCTTAGATATCTTACAACCGTATGTAGTAACTTGCATGCTAATTTCGAAGTAACAAAAAAGAAAGGCCAAGTTGTGACTGTTCACTCAACTCCTGCTCAGAATTTGGCTAGCACACAGCTCATGCTAAGGCCTGATGTATGCTGGGATCGGCGCCATTAGGTCAAAGCAAGGGCAACACACAGGCCGGACACGACGGCCAGAAAGGGCTAAAGGGCATTATGCAGCCACTGTCACCTGCAGCTTGCTGTCCCCTCCAGCCACCATCCTTGCATATTGATGGATGTGCAAGGATGGTGGATTATCTGCAAGAAGTGAATTTTGTCAGAATCCACTAACTCATGGAAATGGTATAGACCAAACTTCCAAGCTAGAAGGTGTAAATATGTCAGTTTACCCAAAAAAAGCTTTTGAAGTGGATCCAACAGCAGCTGGACTGCTGAGGCTTTCTTGTTTCCCGGTGTGATACTGGGGACACCTGCACCGTGACAGAGGAGGGAGGATGAGCGCTATTAGCTAGGTAACTAGTTTGCTCATAGGTGTGCAAGTTACAATTTATGAATTAGAGAACTTGTGAGTTAGAAACCTCATGAATTAAGTGATGAATTAGTGAAGTCACGTGTTAGACTAGTCTGTACAAAGGGGATTGAGTCCTTGTTTGTTGTGTCTTTGTTTTCTTTCCTAACGAGCTCATAAAATACAGTTTAATTTACAGAGTACATAATCCTGTGAATTTGAGAGATCCACGTGGACTGTGACACAACTAGGAAACAAAAGTCTGAAAATAATTACTTTCTAAGCATTTCAGAATAGCTTGATTCACGTTGCAGACCAACATGCAAATTGTGGAGGTGAAGTTTCTCAGCACCTTGACCATCTATGTCTATGACCATCTACTTCACCATCTATGAAGATGATAGTTGTGATGAATTTTAGCAGCCCTGCTGCTTCTGCTTTTTTTTTAATAATAATTTTAT
>NW_008794125.1:4852995-4900753 GCF_000699145.1 Aptenodytes forsteri | reverse complement strand
TATCTGTGTATAAATATAGATAAGTATATATACATAGATAATTATAAAATATATAAAGAAATAAGGCGGTTATTTGCCAGCAAATGAAGGATCTTGACTGGAGGGGGAGAAAAAAAACGACATTTATGACGCACAGGCATACTGAACACCAGCTTAAGGTTGGTATACCAGCGAGAGCTCCTGCTGCAGTTTATACCTGAAAGGCCTTGCCTGAATTGCAGCTTTCCCTCCCCATGCTCAAGGCTGCTTCTCCCTCCACTGCCCAGACCCCGCAGGGCCCTGTGCAAGGGCAGGCAAGTCGGCTCCCACAGAGCCTCTCCTCACCAATGCTGTTAATTTGCTCCCTTAATTTCTGCGTGTGTTTCTTTTCGCAATCCATACATCCTCAGGCTTGCATTTGGTCCGGGAAATGCTAAAACTGTCTACATTCACCTTACTGGTAAATCGATTGAGAAATTAAGGGATCATCCATGGCAGTGTTTATCACAAAAGGATAGTCCCTAGACCTTTCTCCAGAGCCACTGAAGGTCAGATCAAGAAAAGCAGTTCTTCAAATCTAATGCAGCCATTATCCCTTATCAGATTTGTTTTTAAATAGATAACATCAAAACCAAAGGGAGCCATCAGAAGCAGAAGTCAAAAAGAGAAATAAGAGATTTGCTGGTTTATAGCTGTAAAAGAGTAAAGATCCATTAAACAGTTCTGCAAATCTTCTTGTTTTAGCACAAACAAGAAAAGTCTACCAATAATTTTTACAGTCTAAAGGTCACTAAATATAGAAAGTTCCTCAAAATATACTGTCACAGATAACTATTATTTTTATGCATTATCATCAAGCTTCCAGGCTTTACATACAAAGGACTAGCATCATAAATGCACAGACATCTGCATTATTTTTTGGAATGACCTTGCCTTTACAGCCTGAGTTGTTAGCCAAGTCATAGTTGTCACCACTAAACCTTTTGTTTGTTCCTTAACTCTTAAGACACAATAGCTGTATAGATTTAAAACTGAAAGGCACAGGTTAAAGACGTACAGATTATCTGAAAACAATGCATTACAGTCAGTCTGCCTTGTCACCAACCCTCATATTCAATGGAGATAAATTTGTCAGTAATATATTGCCCGATTCATTGAATTTTGCTCAATTCAGGTTCATTTCCATATATCTCACTTTATTAAAAATATTTTGGCAATAGTTTAGAAGTAGCTGACAGTGTTATATGTGTGGAGACCACACTAGAGGATCTCTCTCCCATGAAAAAAAAAAAAAACCAAGACCAAACAAATACTGTCCTTAAAGTATGTCAAGCAACATAACTTAAAATAGCAGCAAGCCCAGCCCAGCCCGTGTTTTAACATGGGATGCCATCTCTATCTCATCCTCAGTCTTCCCATGGGCAGAGCTGCAGAGACAGTTAACAACCCAGATCGCCTCACGCTCGTTGCCAGTTTAGCCTGAATGAGATAATTCATGAGCCAACTGAAGTTACAGAGACTCCCAATACTGCAGCGTGGGCCCAAATTCACACATCCCATTGGAAATGTCATTACTTTCCTCAGAAAATTCCAGCCTAATGTTTTGAAGTTGGACATTCTGATTGCCTGGGACTGTTTTTGGAGAAAACTTCTGCAAAAATCATTATGCCTTTATTTATTTATTTTTGAGAACATGCTTTAGAAAAGTCTAATGTGGGTAAAAATTTCTATTTTCCCTTAGAATGTCTTTAACCTGCCCAAATCCCATATGATTTAGGATGGGAAACTTAATATTACTCAAGAAAATAGCGGTGGGGTTACAAAGGTGTCATTTATTTCCCCCTAAGTATCCATTCAAAAATCAATCCTCGTGCACCCACAGGTTGGAATTTGTCCAAATGTTGCACATTCAGCGAGTGCTCTGTCTGCATTGTGTGTGCCTCCAGACAGCGCGCAGCCAAAAGGGAATCTGCTCCTGCAATCGCTTTGAAATGGAGCAAATGAATAGCAGCAGCAGTTCGTGTCAGACACAAGCTGTAGCAACAGATCCCAGGAAGGAATATTTTTTAGAAGACTTTAAAATGGAAGTTCACTTTCAGGTCGTGCATTTGTGGATCAGCGAGGAAATGACAGAAATAACAAGGTGGCACCTTATAATTTAATGGTTGAATAAAATGGAGTTATGGATCATCTGAGAATAAGACAGATTTAAAACAGAAAAAAAAAAGATGGTTTTACATTAAAATTTTAGGAACATGAAGCCTTTGGGAAGAAAGGAATAAAAGAAAATACAGAAAGGGCATCTTGTTCATACACACCATATGTATCATCAGGAAATTCCTAAGGAAATAGCAGCAAAAAGTTATGAGAAAAATAGACATCAGCTCTCAGATACAGTAGATCTGCTATTCTTTTTGAGAAAGCAAGCAACGAAAAAGAAGAAGAGACTGTAGGGGTTATAAAAATAGCTCTTTAAAAAAAAAAGAATACCAATCAACAAGCTCTTTCCCCGAGGTATGTTTTAGCCTATAAAAATCGAAAGTTACCAGAAAATTAGACTGCAGGAAAATACTGTAGCAACAATATTAAATTTGTGTAAGACGACAAGCAAAGAGATGGGCAGGATCACAGTATGTGTATTGGATCACACAGGTGACATTAAAAAAAGCACTGATTGTTTGTAACCATTAACACCAGAGCACAGGTGAAATGTTCACGTGTAATACCCAGTACCCCAAAATGGCATACAAAAAAAAAAAACACCCACCTAAATTAAGTGATTAATCTGTTTTGTAAAAGTGCATTATCCAAGCCAGGATTTGAATATACTGGGTGATTTCAGACAGCAGTGCGATGCATTTCAGAGCTAGAGGACTTGGATCAACCCAAAAGTCGAAATGTGTATATTAAGCTGGTGCCCACTGTCTCTCTAACAAAAAAATACACACAGCAGCTCAGCTGATGCTCATTTTTGTTTGTTTTCTGATGTTAAAGAAAATGAGCAGGCAATCAGCTCAGTTTCCCAACCCATCTGAAAATGAATCCTATGAAACAATTTGTTTCTAGCTACACCAGAGAGCTGAACAAGCTCACTGGATAATTAGCGATGCCAACACAAGGGAGATGTAGAAGTCCACAGGTACAGGGGGAAGAAAGGATACAGCACAGCCTGAAGTTTACTTAACCATGAAACCACGCGTCATAGCCAAGCTTTAAACATCTTAAATCATTATGTTCACATCCTCAAAAAGACAGCCTGATCAACACGAAATTAGCTTGAAAATCATGAAACGGAGATACAATGAAAATACGTAATTTTTGTTTGCCTTGCTGGGTCTAGAAAAATATGAATCTTAACAAAGCATCACAATATGGAAGACATGAGACAGCAATGATCTCTCTTTACTGCCCAAATCTAAAAGCAGTGGCTTTGGATGAGTACTGAAAGATTAATGATTAGATCATACGAGCAAGACAGCACCAAGGCAATGATACTCTCCCTGAGCCCCTCAAACACCAGCGTGATTGGGAATCAGAGGCTTCAGCACCAACAGAAAAGCTTCCTCTGCAGTGAGTCACAAGCAAGCTATTTCTCCAAAACTCAAGGAGTACTTGGCAGCAGATTCTGAGTACTGCAGTCCTGGATGGGGTTTCAGGTTGAAGGTTAGTTATCGTCAGAAGACTGGAACCACAGTCAACAGCTGTTGCAGGGGGCAGAAAGGCAAAACACAAAACCACCTCACAAAACACTTGGCTTCCTAAAAAAGGACAAAACGATCTGCCTAATTTATTTTTGTTGTCCTTGGAGACAACTGTGATTAGTCAAAAGCTAAGAATTCAGCTTTAATAAAAGAGGGAAAGTACTGGAGCAGAGCCAACAATAACTTTTTATGGTTCTGACACCGTTCAAAGAACATGCTGAGTTACCATTTCAGTATTTCGTAGGATGCGGTTGGAATTATATCATCAGATACGTGAATCCAATATGATCCTTCACAAGCAAAAATCAGCAGCATGCCATATGTTGTATATCCTAAACACTAGTCAAAATAGCCTCACTTCATTTGACAGTACAAAGAACTGTCTGGATGTTGCATCTTTTCTTGGCAGACCAGATAGACTTATTGCTGTGTTTGTTTCAAGACAGGAAAATCACATGCAGCGCTTGCGTTGCAATCATGAAAAGAATACCAGCTGGAGAAATATTAATAATATTCTTTGCTCTGGGTTTTGTGGAATTTAATATTCACATTATATTTTGGTCACGAAGGGTCAAACCTATACGCTTTCTAAAAGTAGACAAACAGCTTTTCTCGCACTGAGGGTGCAAAACTCCGTATTCCAGAGGCTATTGCACAAACTCATATTATGAGCTTTAAAAAGAAAAAAAAAGCTTTTGGCACATGCTGAATGTAAATAATGAGTTGTGTAGAATTATTATTTAGAAAATGGAAAGCACTAAATATCAGTATTACAGAGTCACGGTCAGGGTCCATTGTGGGAAGAAGTCCACAAATGCATAACAAGTACCTGCTACTAAAAGCTTACTCTCTGCACAGTTGACAAATACTGTCTGTTTTATTCTCTGGTGAGTAAACAATGGGATTGTATTAACCAATTTGTTTGGGGAAAAACAAAATAAACCACCAACGAGCTGCTCTTCAGTAACTTCTTTATCACCTGCAGTCACACAGCCGAGCAGAATGTGCTGCAGGCTCTGCCATCTTATCAGTGGCCAAACCTCAGTCTGGCAAACCCATGGCTGTTCTTATTTCGTTAATAAGTGTTTTGGCTAATACCAGATTAAATTGCTTTGGATTCACATTGGTGACAGGAGCAATGCTCTCTCAACCCACAGCCTACACATTTCTAAAACAGATGCTCATAGTTAATAACGTAAAACACGTAAAGATTGAAAACCTAAAGTTAATATTGTGCTTATATTGCAAGACTTACTGCTTTTTCTTGTGAAAGTCTAAGTTGATTGACCCAAATTTCAATTTTTCAGTTAATCAATTTAATCCAGACTGTGGACAAAATTTTCCCATTGATAGAAACTGATATTTCTTCTGACAGATTTTTTTTGTAGGTACACCAGAAACCCATTTATATGGGGGGGGGGGAGGCAGGTGCACGTAATTACATACCCAGGTTTGGGGACTTCAGGGTTTCAAGGGATACATGATTGACTGCTGTATATAAGAAAGAAATTTGGGTCAAACAAATGAGTAAGAAGTAGATGTGGGGCCAGGGAAAAGAAAGTGGGGAGGGAGCAAAAAAACAGTTATACAGAAATAAATGGAGTGTAGATTTTTGTAAGTAATAAAAACAGATTTTCAAAATACCTCGTGGCAGTTCTAGCGAAGTGCCATGGAGTGGTATATTATTACTCCTTACATGAATGATCTGCTAGGTCTACAGCTGAGGGCAAAACAGGCAGACAGTGTTATCCATTGCACAGTCTTTAATGAGACAATGTGAAGTTCAAGTTGCACACCACGCAATATTTTTCTCCCCTGTTCAATCTATA
The DNA here is from genome assembly GCF_000699145.1 of Aptenodytes forsteri. Classification (NCBI taxonomy): domain Eukaryota; kingdom Metazoa; phylum Chordata; class Aves; order Sphenisciformes; family Spheniscidae; genus Aptenodytes; species Aptenodytes forsteri. Next base: position 4,895,244 of record NW_008794125.1, on the reverse strand, counting down.
TTAAGTCGATACTCTGCTAAAACCTAACATTTGTTGCATTTTTCCAATTTAGTTTCTGTCAATGTCCCCTAAAAGTGCTGAGCCTATCAAACTGACATCACCCACACAAATTTCAATAACAGTGCTGTAGTGAAAAATGCCATGAAGCAGAGACTGTGCTTTGAGGAAGCAGCTCAGCTTCTCATTCACTCTACATCTGTAAAAGCTTGTCTTTTCATCAGGAACTGGAAAAGTCTACAAAGCAGCACACTACGGCAGTGCTCTGAGGCTCCCTTCCCCTTTTATTGATAGCGCGGCAGGAAAGAATAAGGAGCGTTCTAGTAGATGGCTGTAATGAAGACTAACCAAAATTTTTAACCAAGTATATACAGAGCTATTTTGATAGCTGCAGAGCTATGTGAACTGCTACATTACACACACAGCTGCTTCCAGTCCCTCCCGCTTGATTTTAATTCTTTTTTGCAGGTTACTAATATCTCAAACTTTTCTATCTGATACTTCAGCTAACTGCACAACCAAGTGTTTTTTGTTCTAATCTTACTTTTTTTTTTTTCCCCTGCTGTTTTTCATTCTGAAAGATCCCACAACACGTAAATGACTGCAAGCCATTTCTAGAGGATACTTCACACAACAGCATGTGGGGGGAAACAGTGTAAATTGTTCCTCTTCCTTTACTATAGCACCAAAATAGAAGCTGCCTTAACAAGAAGGTTTATATTAACTCCTGCAAACTTACAAAACATCAAACAGCCAAAGGTGTTTTTAGAGCCCTCCCTCCCCCTGCCAGTTGATACCTCTGCCTCTTATTCTCCTAGTCAAAGAGACTGAGAGTTTAACAAAAACAATGCTAATAGCAGAAGTTCTTTATAATTCATTCTAATTCAAGGACAGTCCTGTTTTAAGGAATAGAGAATATTCACTTCATGATTTCTGCTTCTGTATATCTGTGAGTTTCTATAATAAATGAACTCTGACTTCTTACAGATGAACCCAGCAAAGGAATGAGCACCAACAGGAAGATAGCAAACCTAGGAGTCAGTCAGGCAAATTATACTTCTTAAATTTGCTGAGAAACAGTGAGCCCAGCTGACAACAGTAGGGCCCGATTTCACAGGACTTAAGCTTCTGATGTAACTGAAGCAGAGTTCAGGACAAGAGGGAAAGGAGGCCAATGTCTCGAGTAAGCCTAGGTGCCTATTATAAGCAGACTTGGGACAATTCAGGTCATGCAACGTTACAAGGCATGTCGGAATGCTCTAAAGTCTTTTAAAATAGCAGTTCACTGCAAAAAAAAAAGTAACTAATGGAAAAATATTTTGTATCATAAAGAGAAAAATTGCCGAGTTGTATGGAAAATACTGTCTGGCATTGTGTAAGCTTCTTTTGTGTTAAAGTACATAAAAATTACAGAAGTAGTGAACTGCAAAACACATAACAAACGAAATAAGGGGAAAACAGCTTAAACTGTGCTGGTTTTGGCTGGGATAGAGTTAATTTTCTTCACAGTAGCTAGCATGGGGCTATGTGTTGGATTTGTGCTGGAAACAGTGTTGATAACACAGGGATGTTTTCGTTCACCAGCCAGCAGGATGGGGGGGCACAAGAAGCTGGGAGGGGACACAGCCGGGACAGCTGACCCCAACTGACCCAAGGGATATTCCACACCATATGGCGTCATGCTCAGCATATAAAGCTGGGGGAAGAAGGAGGAAGGGGGGGGGACGTTTGGAGTGATGGCGTTTGTCTTCCCAAGTCACCGTTGCGCGTGATGGAGCCCTGCTTTCCTGGGGATGGCTGAACACCTGCCTGCCGATGGGAAGGAGTGAATGAATGCCTTGGTTTGCTTTACTTGTGTGCGCAGCTTTTGCTTTCCCTATTAAACTGTCTTTACCTCAACCCACGAGTTTTCTCACTTTTACCCTTCCGATTCTCTCCCCCATCCCACTGGGGGTGGGGAGTGAGCGAGCGGCCGTGTGGGGCTTAGTTGCCAGCTGGGGTTAAACCACGACACATACCTAGCACACACACTTACAACATCAACACCTTAATCTATGTCTGATCCACTAACACGCTATCTACTCTTTCAGATAACATATTCATTGGGACAGGCAAAAATTTTATATATACCTTCCAGTTCAAGTAAACGGGGAGAGACTGCCAAAGTTGCCTGTATAAATCACAGCAGTCATGTTTTTATCACATCACAAAATGAGAAAGAAAAGATTACTTTGAGAATACAGCATAAAGGAAAAAAAGGTCAAGTCTTGAATGATTTTAAGGTATCACAAAATCTGTAGTGATTCACTGAAAATACTAACCAGTTATACTCAGATGTGAAAAGTCTTACACACAAAACCTCACCAACTCGCAAGATCAACCAGCCAGACTCAACCAGATAGCAGTGGAGCACGTAGGAACTGGTATGACTACAGGTTTTGAAATGCTGATTTTGCTCCCAGTTTTCTTTTTGATTACAGAAACTATGTTTTAAAGTAAACAGAATGTGGAGAGGCGCTGCTAAAAGCTGTTGACACAGTACAAATGAGATCACAAATTAGAAGGGATGTGCCAGTTAATGAACACAGAGCTGTTGATCAGTGTAAAACTCTAAATATTCCTCCCAACGTTTTTCTTAATTTTCTTCAAGGAACTACATTGCTGGGATTTTCATATGTTAATTGGACTTAGGGTGCCCTTTATGTGTGTTTTAGAATTTTTTTCCTCAGAGACTCAAATATATTCCTATGAGATTATGTCCCTTCATACTTGCAAGGTAACTGGAAGTGTTACATATGCTTACTTTAATAAATTTGTAAATGAAAAACAATGTGGTCTGCTGGGCACTTCTGACCTTGTTTAATGTATCAGCACAAGTGTGAGAACACACAACGTCATTAGCTTCGACAAGCAACAACTCTTCACAATTACTCCTACGCCCATACATTAAAGGTGGGTAGAGTTTACAGAAACGTACAATGAATACGCCTTTGCCATTCATGAATGTCTTCATATCTGTGAGCAAACATGCTTTTTTTTTTATATATATAAATATATATATATATAAAGGTATCTATGCATTATATCTACCAAAGATACCTAAATATTATGGAGAGACAATGTTAATATTTGCAGATATAAAAAGATGAGGAAGAATCCACTGTTTCTGGCAGCCAGACCAAGAGTTTCAGGATTGTTAATCTGAGACCCAAATTAGAACAGAGTGAAAATAATCTTTGTAAAAGTAGAAGAATAAGGACAGTTTCATTTTCACATTTTCAAAGAAATGCTTTTCACTTTTTCTTTCTTTTTTTTTTTAAATATAGACTAAGAAGTTTTTGTATAGGTAATCACTATACATTAGGAATGTACTTCATTTCTATTCTAGGTATCTTCTGTCCATTTAAATTGTACCTGTTCTGCAACGCAGTAGTAGTTACTTCTGTACATGAGTACAGTCAAGTTCTCTGTCTTCCTCTATAGCATTTACTGTGATAACTGAAGAGTGGAAGACTTGTTTATCTGATGTAGCTATACCATTTCCATAAGATATTTTGCCTTGATGATGCGGTAGTACAGGGGAATCAAAATGATGCAACATCTCTAAAATAATGGAGCAAGCAAAGGTCAAGGATTCTTACTGAATTTGAAAGATTACAGCAATAAAGGTTTTAGAAAGTACTCTGGAAGTTGTATGGAAAGGATATCACTCTCTCCTAAATTTTATAACTATAAAAGCTAACCTACTGCACCAGTAAACTGCAGCTTTTCCAAGATAAAAATAAATCTAAGAATCCATGGAGGAAAAATGGAGAAAGGTTGGAGAGTGGGAAAACACTGTTATTGGTCCCTTCATCCTTCCTGACAGAAGAGAAATATGAACATGATCCAGAGAATATGAAAATCAGCCCTATGTACTGGGAATTTCTTTTTTTTTTTTTTTTCCTCCTGATTGGCTGCTATCCTTCTTATGGGAATGTTCATCTTATATTTGTCTTATAACAAATTTGTTACCTTTCCCTCACTCCTCCACCCCTGTCTCAAGAGATGGATGAGTTCCAAAACCAGCTGCATTCGACTCCCCAACAACATATTCTTGTTGTCATGCCTACAAGACACTGCTTGAACAGGCAATATTGAACAATACCAGTTTTCTCCATGGCTCTTAAAAAGAACAATGAGATGATGGAGAATTTTGCCAAAGTAAGCACATCCAGACTTTATACAATAAATCTCCAACATATTTTTTTCAGTAAGAACAAACTTCCCACTTTGGAGAGATGAGGAAACAAAACCAAACAAAAATCCTTTAACAAATTATTATAAAATAGGGTTAACAGGAATTTGGAAAAGAAACAAAAGAAGCTGCAGGAAAGAAACCTCAGCATTGCTTGTACTCTAATAGGAAGGTTTTCAGTTTTAAAAGGCAAAAGGTAATGTAGTTACAATACTAGATAGAGACAAACTGCTTTGCCTTCAGCCTCAGTTTATCCACACAGGAAATAGATTATTGCTCTGAAAGCTGCAGCATTTTCTCTTTATTGAAAGTGTTCACATTAAGGTAAGAACACTGTTTCAAGCTTATTTCTAAAGCAAAAATAATGTTAATGCACTTACCTCTTAAGACACTTGTTAAATGTTAAAAGAGTGAATTCATAAAATGTTCACTGATGTTAAACCTGTATTGCAACCTAATGCTTCAGTTACCACACTGAACATAAAAGCCTACCATATTATTAATCTTCAATTTAGGATGGAAGGATTTCTGCTCACCATGCAGAACTCCAGTTATGATGTGATTTCATTCCGACAAAATACACTTTAATTGTGATACCATTAAATTAGAAATAGATGGTTTTGCCCGATACAATGCTTTGATGTCTACAGTTTCAATGCTAATAAAGGTATTATCACCACACGTGTACATTACATTATGTTCATTAATTAGGGCATGAATTAAAAATTTTCCAGGCTATACTAATTCTCAGTCATTTAGATAACTCATTCAAGAAGGGAAAAGCGGGGTGGACATGATAAAACAAGTTAAAAGTTAAGGAAAGAAAAGGAGAAGGAACATTGCAGTGTGGGATAACTCCTGAATCTAGTCGGTCTCCATGCCAGCGGACTGCTCAATGCTTTTTTCTCATTTGTGCCACTGTAAACTCAAAAGAGATCAGAGAAGTTACGCTCAAAATCTTGTTATGGGCGAAAAGAAAATGCACCTTATATGTCCAGCCAATGATTTGCTAGTACTATAATTGAAATGTTAACAGTCTAATCAAAGAATCATTATTAGTCCAGATTTAATCATTAAGAGGAAAAAAAAAAGAGAATACTGTTACAGAAACTCAATAATAATACAGTTGCAATTGTTATGCACACAATACTAATATCTAGCCTTTTTCCAGTGTTAATCTTGCCCTTCCACCACCCCTCTGGATCCTAAGGTTGAAGGCACCAGTCTTCCTCAAGCAAAATCATCGGTGTCCCAACTTCCTTACTGGAAAAAGCGTAATGTTGAAGGGGTTTCTTCTTCCTCTTCTACTTCTTTCTGGATTCACATGGAGCTTTTTTTTACGCTTTCTAACACACTCTTAAACCTTCCTCTTTCTTCGTTGGTCTGCAACTGCATGTTACACAGGTGGTGTGTTTTACCTTGGTTAGGTACTTGCTCTTTCCTCTGTTTCTTACCCATAAATGGGCTTTCTCCAGCTCTAGGTCTGCATTTCTTCAGCTGTCCATGGGCAAGCTGTTTATAGCCTTTGGGTCTCCAGTGCCCTTGTCTTTTATCATCCCACGCCTGTACCCCTCTACACCACATCTCGCATCCCCACTTGCGAGGCCCCTGCCACCATACCAGGTTCACCATTACCATACTCAGAAATAGCTCAGGCTACCCAGAATAACTCCTTGTTACTACTGTCTATATAAAACCCATGGTTATACCACACAAGGATAATGAAACATGGAACAAATTAGGCACAGCCGTCTGGCCATTAGAAGAGTTGCTGTTACAGCTAAGCCAAGGAAGAACAGAGCTCCAGGCAGGTAGAGGCAGGTTTGTTCGAAGCCAGCCTGACAATCAGGCCCCGAGGCCTTGCAAACTCAGTACAAAGCCTGCAGCCTGCTACTAGCAAGGACGATACTGTATTACTAGGAGAAAGCTAAAACTCATGTTAGCGTAGTTTCTACAGAGACTAACGTGACTCACTAACATGAACAAATGAATGAGAAATACTGTGAGAGAAACTAAAACAAAAAAAATCTTGGTGGTAAAATATGGCGGCATCTAAATGAGCTTCGCTTCGCTATTGGCTCTGCTTTTAATCTCAGCCATTAAACAGTAAACAAGTGTTTGGCTACTCAAACCGTTTCTCAGACATACCATTATGTTGATATTTGCTTTTCTAAAACAGAGAAGAAAATATGGTGCGAATATAATTATGCCTTCCTTTTCATAGCAGGGGTAAGGGTACACAAAACACCAATATTTTACTTTTTTTCTGCTATATCAAATCAACTGTTGATGAGGCAAAATTTTCTTTTCAGTACCTGATGCCCATACTTCTTAGCACCTACCACGAGGACCGCTTATCCCAGCAGCAGCTGTAGGAGGTCTTGAGAGGAGAATGCCTGCAGCTTTGGTACTGTACCAGTGCATTAGGGCACATTCAGTCCTCATCTGCTGCCCTCCTTCTTTCCCAGGCTCAAAAAAAAAAAAGAAAGATGGAAAGACAATCACTCACCACCTCCCACAAGCAGACTGATGCCCAGCCAGCCTCCATGCAATGGCTGCCTAGGGTGCTTGACCCTCCCTAATTAGAGAAGGCTTCCTCGGAGGGTTCCCAGAAGCTCAGTAAGATCTCAGAGAAGCAGAGCCCAGAAACTGGTACATAAACTGCTGTGTCTGTTGACAGAGCTCTGAACCCTGAAGCAAAGGCAGCAAGACTAAATCCACTTCATGGCTGCAACAACTTGGTCTCCCAGCACACTTAGCAGTGCTGTGAAACCAACCCAGTCACCACAGCAGGGATAACTAGCACCTCTTTTGGGTCCCAAGGCTTCTAACACATTTTCCAAAGGCACTGAGTTTTACTGCTCAACACAGAAGCCCAAGCTATTCCCACCTTCCACACATCTCATGCTTTCTCAGGAACCCTACAGCACAGGCAGGGTGTCCTGCCTACCTGTTTTTATTAGAGCAGAGGCAATCCTTGCATAGGCTAGCACAACGCCAGGGCTGATCAGATGACATCCAGCCTCGGGAGCAGCGTGCAGCCTTTGCAGAGTGATCCCGGGCACCAGACGGGGATTAGCGAGGCATGGTCATCACGACCGGCACTGCACAACGGAAGGACAACCTGGGCTGTGTCACGCTTCCTCGGGTGGGCGTTAGTACTGTGGAAGAGCAGCACGATCAATCAAACTGCTCAGTTGCATGATGGCTTTGCTAAGAGTTTTTCTGTTCAGAATTTGGGCTTTTTTTCAGCATGTCTGTGTGTTCAGGACAGAGGAATTGTTCATTAGTCACTGGCAGAAGCCAGGCAGGCAATGCACAGGCTCATACTACCTTTTTTAGCATTTCCAATTACACTTTGATGGTAATTGTGCATGGTGGTATATGACAAAAGTTGAGAGCCGACAGAAGAGAAATGGTCCAAAAAGTTTAGGTATGAATGAGTTGGCAACACAAAACAAAGAACAGCAGGGAAAACAATAAAAGCCATTACAGCCTGATAAATCGAGAAAACCTTCAGTAACCCACAATTTTGATGGTAAAATTTTCAGAAGCTGTTGACTGCATTGGCAGACAAAACACATCAACTTTCTGTGGACTGAGATTCCTAAGCAGGTGAGTCACGTTCAAAAAATGAGACAAAGCTGACTAAATCTTTCAAGTGCTTTTGAAATTTTTCCCCACAGTTACTTGTGGTCCTCCAGGTCATATGTTGATGCAGACCAGAGGGATTATGGTCATTCACGTGGTTTCGCTGGGTGGACCATTTATTGTCACGTCATGAAGCCAAGCGTTCTGGCATGCTGCACGCACAATGCAAGGAACCAATTGGTATCTGTAGAAACAAGTCCTTGTGCACATCCCCATCACCATTATCTTTTAACAGCATCTTGATTGCCAAGGCTTAAGTATCACTTATCATTCACAGAAATCCTAAATTTTGAAGTGGTTATTCAGGTTTCTCTGCCATGTCTTGTATTAGTAATTTTAGTAATTTAAATGCATTAGTAATGCATTTCCATGACAGAAACAAACAGCTTTAAAATAATGTCCAGCAGTCAAAATTTCATTGCATAGCTTCTGTGGTCATAAACCATGTTACATGTAGGCCAACAGTACTTCAGCATTTCACAGATAAACACATACACACTCTTTATCCTTAACAGCTATGTTAGTCTGAGAAAAAAAGGTAGCAGCAGCTTGAGTGGCATTAAAATGAAGGGAAAGTGCAAATAAAATTCAGATTTATTTCAGTTTCATTTCTACTTAACTGCAGTTATTCATAACATCTAAATGCACGTTCACTGCAGTTTCTAGGTGCAATATAGTAGTTTTTATGCAGTTAAAATGAGTTTATGTACAAGAGAATTGCCACAAGCCAATTCAAAACTGCTTTTCAAAACCCCTTTTCTAAACTAAGCTGTATAGTAATAATTCTATTTGTGTTGTGTCAGCTGGCCCAGAACTACAAATTGGGAATTACTATGAAGAAATCTAGGATAAAAAAAGATAACTTGCAGAATCCATATAGAATAGCTAAACATACCACATGCATTAAAAAGAGGAAAAAGGCACAACAAACTATTCTTGCTTTGCTTGGAGACACACTTGCAGCATAAGCATACATCTGCATTCTTAATACTGATACATTTCTCAATTATCACACCTTAAGATTTTTAATGCCCCCCACGCTCAAATTATTAATCATAATTTGCATGTAATACTCTTTAGTTTGTTTTATGTGCACTTACAATTACATCAAACAATAAAGACATTAAAGGACTTCTATGATACTTGCTTTCATTATGGGTAAAATAGCTTTTTCTCCAGCATTTATAATACATTGGAGAAGGCCCTGTTGCTCTCCACAGTGTTCCACAAAGACATTTTCTTTTGGATTCCCCATAGCTCCTTGCATGGTAATTTCAAAGATGAGGGAATAATCCATTCAGCCTTACTTGCCATCCATGGAAGGAAATGCAATTTCTAGAATCGATAAGAAGTTCAACTTCACCAATCCCCCAAACCATCTCTGGGAATAGCCTATAATTTTAAGCTCACTTGATAAGCACATTCACCCACAGTGAGACTGTGCTGCATGTGCTTCAAATGCCACCAGCCCTCGTCAAGTGCAAGAGTCACACGTGGGAAGTTAATTATTTGTACTTTGGTTGTAATTGGAGACCTCAAGTGAGGTTGTACAGAGCATAGTACAATGTTATTTCAAATACTCACCGAGATGTATTCTATGCTCTGAAGAGTTTACAAAACAGCTAACAGAAAATAAAGCAAGAAAGAAGAGGAAAAAAAAAAAAAGAAAGAAAAAGATCGGTGGCAGAGAGTGCCAGGAGGAAGCTGAGATTGGATTCACTTGTATAGAACTTATGAACAGGAACATGACAGTTGCTATTCAGGTCACTAAACACAAAAGCCTTCAAAATCCATACTCACAATTCCAGTTCAATGAGAGCTGCCTTTTTTCTTTTCTTTTTTTTTAAAAAGGAGGGGATGTAGGAAGAAGTCTAGTCAAGAAGTTTTTAGCATTCCTACTGTTGCAACAAACTAAAAATTGTGCAAAGCATCTCAACTCAGAAAATGATCAATGGCTCCCAATCATTATCTGAGCAGAATATTGAAGTAAGATGTGCATAATAAAGTAATTTCGGTTCATTTTTGAGAAGTGATGGCATTTAGCGAGATTCAGTAAATTGTCCCTTTCAGCACTAATAACATGTTCATAGCTTTCCCCACCAGACGTTCCATAATGGCAATATAATAGGATTGCAATGACAATTAAATGATTGCATATTTTAGGGCAATGGAGGGTATCCACTAGGGCATGAACCATTAGCAAAATGGTAACGTCATCACAGGAATTTTCATGCTTTGGCACAGCAACTGATAAAGCAGAAGCACTGGAAGAGAGCAGGTATTCAATTCTTGTACCATCTTCTTGACTTAAAAAGGCAGAAAAACAGAAACTGATAGTGAATCTTAAGATATCCGACAAAAATTAAAGTTTGCTTTCAGCCCTTCCTCCTGCCCCCACCCATTAGAGGGGTTCACTTAAGACCACATGTAGCCTTTGCTGACAAACAGTTCAGAAAAGACAGCAGGGAGGTTCCTCCTCTTCCCTTCCCCAAATCCCAAGCTGTGAACTTTCTCAAAGGCTACCCTTCACACTCTCCTCCAAACGAACAACTGGTCTGCAGCACGCACTGCAGATGGATTTGTAGTAACACCAGGCTGTACAGCTGTGCATATCTGCCATACATTGCTGGAAGGAGACTTTCATTTGAAATTTAGCGTTGGTGTAAAACGCTTGAATTGACAGCCTGGGAAATAAAGCTCTCCATTCAAAGGCTGCGTACTGAACAATGCAAGCGTCTTCACAGTGCTTCGCTCCTGTGGCTCCAGAACAGCCATTTTGGAGATGTAAGCTTATCTTCTCTGGACGTCAGTGACCTGCTGCAGTGTTTTGCTGAGCTGATAATCAGCGTGAAGTAGAATCCAGTCTGACACCAAAGGAGTGGGCAGCTGCATTGTTTTTCACCGGTTACAACCAGCCCTTGGGTACTGGCTACAGCACAGAACCAGTGTCTCACACAGAACCTCTATCTGCTGGCAGAACTTCATTCCCCGGCATAAATGGCCTGGGAAACCTTTCCCAAACAAGACATTTATTTATGGAAGTGAGGAAATAGGACTGCAAAAGGAATGAATAAAAGGGAGAAAAACCCCAAAGTTATTTTGTGGCTTTCTACCCAAATTAATGCATCTAAACTTCTGCCCTAGCAATAAGGACAAAGCTGACTTCACCAAGTGTAGAAGACTCCCAAAGAGAGGTCAGACTCGGCATACATCTGGTCACTGGAATTTACTTTCTTAATACTTACCTCAGATATCATAACAAATGGTTCAATGTAAAATGCATGGATAAGTTTAGATGCTGTCAAAACAACAGTTATCTCATAGATCTAAGTTTACCTCCCTAATGCATAACTGCAGAACTGCAGGAAACACTGACATAGGAGAATACTGAATTCCATCATATTAAACATCATTTCAAGAAAGCATACACATTTTTCATCCTTTGCTTAAGAAAAAAAATGCATTAAAAAGTGAAACAGCAATCACAGAAAAAGAATATGGGGGAAAAAACATATGCATGAGAGAATGTTTTTCTTACTTTCTTCCTATTTGATTACAGCTGGAGGATAGAAACCAAAAGACATTTGTTATATTGCTGCATAATCCCATTTGCAATGATCACACTCTGATGTGGCAGATAGAAGGGTGTGTGAGAATGTCTTTAAGTATTTGTTATCCCTTTATTTTATATGTACAACTGGTGACTGATATCCGCTGACCAAGTATTCCATAATAACTCTGGAAGTGTTTGTGCATATACATAGATATACATCCGGTACATCACATGTGGTCGTGCCATTACTTCACAACCCTAGAAAACAATTCTACTAGAATTAAGAGCACTTGGTGCTAAAGCTCGGTAAACCCTTAGAATTTAGACATTTTCTTTCTTTCACAGCCAGTGAAATGAAAATGAAATGAAAATCAACATTAAACTGTCAAAAGTTATCTAAGAAAGTTTTGTAAGACATTTACCACACTTCAAAACATCAGATGGAAATTCATTGGGGTGGAAGCTCTTCGGGGCCATAGTAGCCACTTACTCTTTGTGTAGCACTGTGCCAAAGGGACCTTGGTCCCACCCTAGGCCTGTAGGCACTACTGGAATAAGAAACACAATGGCTGTCCTCTACCAATTCAGTGCAATAACTGTTCACTACCTTGTTCAGAGAAGGGTTTAACTCAGAGTCCACCTAGGTCTCTTTCCAATTAATGTAACGTCTTCATAAACGACAATCGAAAGACAGCAATCCTGGTCATCATATCAGTCAGTGCCTTTCCCCCTTTATTAGTGGGAAAAACAAATTACACTATTTCAGTCAGAGGATGCTGACACTGAAGAAGAGTAAGTCAACAACGATCTTCAGCTCTTCAAAGAGGAGCTAAACAAATTAACGTATGCCATAATAGAGAGACATCCTGCTTATTAATGACTAGAACTCATCTTCTAGAGCAACAATTGAGGCTGAAGTCTACTCATCATATGAAAGTCACTCTGTGATTTCAGAATTTTAACTCCCCTTTCACCTGTCTCTTCCTAGCATGCAAAACTTAACTATTTGAAGTTGCCTTTTGGGAATTGAAACCTGCAGCAGTTTTCAGGGTCTTTTTCTTTGTTCCCCAGTAGCTGAGTACTATAAAACTGCTTTGGAACTAACTACTGTCTATCTCTAGAACCATAGTGCTGGAACAACAAACATCTGCTGGTAACACAGCCTGGAATGCATTAGTTATTTATTACTTGAAAGGAATACATAAGAACCTATACTCCTATAGTCTCTTCCTCTCTGCATGCTACTAAGATAGCTCTTAAAAATAGCAAAGTGACAGGAGAGAAGGTTTGAAAGAGGTTCCTCCAGGCATGACACATATTTGGTAGGCATTAAAGACTGGATCAGGTGTCTTGGCATATGGGACTCCCCGAGACATGTCAACACGTGATTCTACCTAGCGAGAAATAAAGCTTCCTAGGCACACAAAGTAGTCTATCACATTTATCCAAAGAGCAACAGAAAGAAGATTAGAGAAGAGCAGCAATTTGAGAACAACATGAGTCCTTGATGGCTTCCTAAGTAAATACCAGATGTTGAAATAGCTTTAAAAAAGGAACAAACAACCCCCAACACACACTCCATTTTGGAAAGAATTTAATGGAGTAGATGGAATAATTTTGTCGTTTTCCTTCCACACAGCTTATGTTGCAAACATGTAATATGTAGTAATATATTTTAGACTAAGAATTTAGGTTCAGTAAACAAGTCTTTAAAGGACAGAAACCACTGAAAAACAACAGCAACCCATTTAAAAAAAAAAAGCAGCAACAAAACAGGATAAACACATCCAATTATCAAGACAAATATTGTTTCAAAACAACTCAGAAACCTTGCATGCAAATCCTTTATCTCTAGGAGAACAAAAATAAATATTTACTGTGTGCCAAATAAAATTAAGAGGTATTTGGCACTGAAGAGAGAAAAGCACTTTGAAACATCACATCGCATAGCTGCAAACCGAAGAAGGACTTCTGCAATTCGAAAATGTCTTGAGAACATCATTTCACTTTTAACATTACTAATGAAGAAAATCAAAACCCAAAATTAAAACTCAGAGGAAAAAACCCCAACCCTTTTGATTAGTTATCCAAATTATTCTTAATTGCAGCAAATAGTAAGAAGTCACATTCTCTTTCCCACAGTGATGCTTTGCTAGTCATCTGAAAGCTGTCTTGCACATGAGCTCTGCAGTACCTCTGCTTGGCTACTGGAGGTACAAATAAGTTTGCTGCTTCCAACTGTTCAATTGTTTCTAGGACAGAAAACCAGGATTTAATCTCAAAAAAAGACCTTAATATCTCCTGATGATTTCCAACACGGACACCACAGTGCAGAAACATCATCACTACACAGCTATATACAAACATGAAAGAAAGTTTAAAAAAAAAAAAAACAAACAAACCACAAAAAACCCAACATACCATGGATACTGCACATTTTCTTTACAATGGCCCACAGGGACCTGAAGCCTGGTAGCTTATCAGCTGCACTCAGTTGCCTGAACGATGTGATGGCACACACCGGCATCTCAATTAGGCTAGTTTGCTGCAGCGAGGCTACCTCACTCATTTTTAGATGTAACCTGGGCAGAATTGATTTCCAACCTGCCCCCAATTCATTACAAAAGATAAGATAGATTTAAAAAAATTCAAAAAACATCAGAACAAAGATCTGATTTCTGCCTCTGAAAGGAGAATTTCCACTGTACGTGGCGGGTGCACCAAATCCAACGTACTGAAGACAGTTTGCCCCAAAACTATTAATGACCATAGCCCAGATTATGCTTGGAAGAAGCAAAGGAACTCTCATTAATTTCATTAGGATGTTTCCAATACACATGTCACTCAGATTTGGCCCAAACAATTATGGAATAAGCAAAACAATACTTGGGCTATCATTTCTACAGCTAAAGGAGTAGAAAATCTTTTTTTCTAAACCCTTCCTTACCCCTTAAACTTTGCTTCTGGCAGTATGTTCTTTTAGTTACATAAAGAGCACAGTTTAATTATTTAGGTATGTTACGTAAGGAAGGAAGATGGTTAATACATTTAATGTGCATGTGTAAATTAGTTTGGCACCACTTCTATTGCCCTAGTTACAAGTTTAGAAATACTTTCGCGACCTCTCTCTCCGCAATTAGTTCTTATGTCTCCTTCGTTATTTCCTCATCATCTAATTCTGTAATTCATTGTCTTAACTTCTTCATCTTTGAAAGTAGGACATTTCTTCTTAGGGCCACATTATGTAGCATGCCCTGAAGACCTGGCACACATTTCAGGGCATTAGCAGAAAGGCTGCTTCTTTGCTGTAAATATACGAGTAATGCATTTTTAAGGCCTCCGATAGGAATTTCAGGACTGCCACATTCTTTCACATACTATAATCCAACATACCTGTGTTGCATAAATACAACTTTATGATTGAGGAAATATGTGCCTTAAAAAAAACCCAAACACATTATACATAAAATCTGTGTAGCCCAGTAAGGTACAAAAGGGATGAGTTGCATGCCTGGCCTATCCCATTTTTCTATGGAATTACAGCAGGCTGGAGAAATGGGTTTTGAAGCCTTGCCATTAGGAAACAAAGAGAAGCACCGCAGAGCATCTCTAGCTCTGGTCAGGGCAATCTCTTGGATTTAGAGCCTGGCTCTCACAGTTGTGGCACCTGGCCAAAGACTTGAAGATCCATGCTAATTTTATACTATGTGAACACAACCTGGATACAGAAAAGGCCATGAAGCAAGAGTCAGTCCTTCATGGCCACATAGTGACACAGAACACTGTATTAACCAGGTTTCTGAGTGCTGGATCTGCCCATATACAGCTCTGGCCATATCTTGTCAGTACTATGGGATTCAGGACTGTTTTCCCATACAATGCACAAAGACTTACTTGAATCCGTAATAACAATACCTTCCCAATGAGAATTACCAACTGCAGGTGCTCTGCAAAGGAGCACCTGTGCTCTGGGAGATTGGCGGAAAAGCTCAAATTTGAAACAATTTCCTGTCAGGAAGCATGGGAAAAAAAAGTTCCCCCCCCCAAAGTTTTTATTTAAATGAAAGGAGAAAGCAATCAGGAGTCTTTTAGACATTGTTAATGTAAGAGATATGCATTCACATGAATGTGGATTATTAGAACAGTTTGTAAAATGAGTACATGGAGTTTTGAAACAACTAGACTCACAAAAACGCTCAATTTCACTTTAAATTGCTCCAGGGAAAAAAAAAATTACTATGCCGTAAGTCCAAACCCAAATCACAACCAGTTGAAATACTAGCCTTAATATCTCACTAGCTAAATGAACAGTCATCCACTTTTCTGAGCAGGTATGTTAAATCAAACCATCTATAACGAGACCGCCTTCCTATTTGCCAAACAGCATTGGCTGGCCAGGTCTATAGCAGTTGGCTGATTGCAGATGTCTCAAGGATAGATGGGCATTTTGAGAATCCAAAGCATTGGCAAACACCTTGGTAATCTAGTTTATAGCGTTACAGACAATCTGCACATGAGGCAATGGACCTGCTACATGTTGGAGCACATCTCTGCTGGAGCCAAAATGGCAACACGAGTGCACTCGATTACTCACGATGCACAGGGAAAATAACAGCAAAGTCATTCTTTGGTTTGCTGTTTTGAAGTAACTATCTTTCATCAGTATTTCCAGCTGAAGGCAACTCATTCACCTGTGCTACTCTCCTGAGGAGGTCCAGCACTTGATCAAATGCTGGTTACACTGGTTCTCCAAAGGTTTGATTTTCATCAGCACCTTTGGATTTGCATCTTGTGCTTTGTTGTCTCTACTCACAAGAGCTATCCATGATCTAAGCAGCTGAAACCTAATAATCCCACCCTCTTAAACAAACAAAAGTTACCCTCATTAAACCCTCTTGCTTGTTACGTTCACATTATTTAACAACCACCACCTAAACACAGTGAACTGCTGCATTTCATCAAAGTCCCATAACTCTGAGCTGCTTTTAATATTCTGAAAATCACTTTCTTCAAGTGTTTTTCACATTGTTCCATAACGTTGCCGTGGCTTTCCAGCTACCTCAGACTTTCAGTGAGCTGTTACCCAAAGTGATTTAGAGCGTGCTGCTCAATACAATCCGAAACAAGGTCAACAGAACCAATGTTTTTAAACTGAGGGGCAAGCAGACAGAAAATCATCAGCAGTCACTGTCTGGGCTGTCCCAGGAATGACTCAGGACCATGTAAGGTTGCTGGGTTTTGTTTTAAATACTGCTTGGTCTCCCTCAAGAGAATATTTCCAAAAGAGCAAGGAAATAGCTGATGTCAGGAACTCTCTTTAACAGCCTGTGCTTGCTAAGCAGCTCAGTTAACCTAGATCTGAGTGTTTAATAATAGAGAAGACACAGGTGAAGTGTTATACTAAGATACCATGCTAGGTTAAACCCTGAATTTCTCCAAATAATAGCTGTTAACCACTCACTGAAAATTTTGGCTGAATTTATTCTGCCATCTGCATATAGATATTCCAATGCAGTGGTTTTACACATTTAAAAATGCAGCTGATATTCATAGTCTAAAATATACACATCGTGTCAAGTGGCTGTTTCCAAGGTGGTAATGATACATTTTTAAGTTGTAGAAAATATTTACAAACTAATTGATTGTTGCTGCAAGAGTACCTGACTGTGAAGCATTTCAAACTCTAAAATGGGTCTGTGTGGATCAACAACATTCATTTAATCAGCTGTAAGCAAACGAGGAACTGCATATCCATCCAATCCCCAGTGCCCCCCACTGCGAGGGACCCACAGCTCTGACTGAAGAAATCACAGAAAGGCTATCATTAGAGTAGCTACATAAAAATATTTATAGTGGGTGGGGAGGGGGAATACCGAAGTTCAGAGTAAAAAGAAGCCCGACTGCAGTACATACATTAATATCATTCACTAAAACTTCTTCAACACAGTAATAGATTTGTATTCACAGTATGGCTGAAACTAGTGTCTCTGTTGGTTGTCTCTCTACATCTCAGTTTTGCCTCTTTATAAATTCACCTCTGCAGCATGCAGGGGACAATCAGCCTGTCTTAAAACCACAATCCAAAAGAACAGAAAGAGGAATACGTTCTTATGACATGTATACATGAAAGAGTTAATGCCAAATCATTAATTAAATCTCTCAGAGGTGCTGAATACACGCATTAATTGTCACTGCTCAACACTTCTAAGATTTTCCCACCCCCCATAAAACTGTTCCTGTAGGTTTGATTTTTTTTTTTAATTGCACCATGTGTTGTGCAGAAAGCATGCACAAATCTTCAAAAAGCAGCTTCCAAAAAAATCCTGGTGAACACAGCACAGAAGGCTCCTCTGAAGACCAAGAACAAGACATCAGTGTCTCATCTGCTGTGAATTAGTTTTCTTTTTTTCCTTCAAGAACTCTCAATATGAGAATCCGATCAACAGTTAATCTCTCACCGCTTTGTTATCCTCTGTGGTAGTTCTCTGCTGCTGGGGTAATTTGTTGCTGAACAATTGAGGCAAATACTTGGCTCAGGATAGAAAGAAGTAAGATTAGTCTGTAATTGGAATATTTTGTCTCATTTATTCTTGAAGATGTGCCATATTACACTCCATCAGCCAGGGGTTATTGTTTTATGAAATCAAGCTGCACCTGGCATTGCATAAAACCTAAAGTGCTGCTGTTTGCGATCTAGCTTTCTATGTACCCAGACTCTGCTACCAATGAGTGTCTCATCCTGTGCTGTAACCTTCACCCCCCTCAACTAATTATCCTAGGTAGTCTTACATTAAAAAAATAAATATAATTTTCCAAGACAACTATAAAATTTAGCCATAATATCAAACACAGAACTGTCATGGATCAAAGTAATCCACATACTTTTCTGCATATGTTTATTTCCTACTTCCAGCAAGTTTTCAAGATCATCTCTTCTTTTACATCTTTAAGCATTTACTACTACAACTGAAAAACTAATATGCCAAGCTAACTGATTGTATCACTATTTCATTTAGTTTGACCTCTAGATGTTTTTTTGTGCTTCGAGATGATTGCAGGCATTAAAAACAAGAGGGTATTTAAAATTCAGCTGCTTTTATGACATACTTGTACTGGTGTATCTTACACCACATGTGACAGCATATTTTTAGAAAATATGTTTAAAGGAAGTTTTAGGATAAGTCCTAACTTTCTGTACTTAGAGGTGCCTGATAGAATAGAAGCTTTCATTCTCGTTATCTAATTTTACATAAGTACCTGCTGCAAAATCCACCTTTGAAAGACATTCTGCAAAAAGGAAGAAGGAGACATTGAAACACGTGCAGCAACATTTGTAGGTAGCTAATTCCAACCCATCCTCTTGTACATACACAAAGTTGACACCTATTTTGATGTTTTTAATTACGCCAAGTTTTTACTGTGAAGTTTATACTAACTTCACAACTGCGAAGTCAAATATTTACACTGTTAGAATAGAGGACAGAAAAGAATAAACATTCACAGATAAATCCTATTTCTAAGATGTCACGTGGCAAGGGTAGAAGAAAGAATTTTACATTGGTCCTGTATAAAGCATTATAGTATCAAAGAAGGGGTTTGCTTGGCTTGGTAGAGATTTGGCCAGGACAGGGAGAGCATGGTCAGTTCTTTAACCTTAAAAAAAAAAAAAAAAAAAAAAAAAAAAGAGAGAGAGATGAAAATAAAAGAAAATTAAATACACCTGTATCTTATAATGAGACACAAATGAGATTTAGTTTAAACTCATAAAGTGCTGTGATTTTCCCCTGATGATAATGCATACCTACGTAACTAGATAAGACAAAGCATATTCTTGCTGCATATGGTATTTCCCATGCATTCCCTAAGACTTATTAACTATACTCAATTTTAAATACATCATTTTAAACATCCACAGACATCTGATACCTGAACATTAATGTTAGATATAAAAGAGGAGCGCTTGCGTTTTTATTAACAGTAACAAACTGCATTTTTAAAAGCATTTCAGACTGCGGGAGTAGCAGTAAGGACCAGGTTACAGCTAAAAGACAAAAATAAACATACTGAAGAATCAAATAGAATGCTGCAAAGATGCAAAAAAGACTCACAGCTGTGCTGTAAGTACAAAAAGAAAAGATAAAGAATCTAGGAAAGAAAAGAGAAGCTAATCTCATATTTCCACTATAAAACAAATGCTGTCACCTCAGAGAGGGCCTTTTCCATCCCATATATAACAGAGCACCACAAAAGAGGTCCTGAATACTACTGAAAAAGCGCTCCCCTTCTTGCAGTGCTAGATCCAAGTACCCCTCTTTAGCAGCTGAATTTTATGGTACGGTCAAGCTTGAGATTTGTCCAAGCACAAGGAACGCATTGGTTTGTCTTTGCAAAATCGATTGCAGGGTATGGGACATAATGAACATTATTACTTTGATCTATTGTTACTAAGCAAGCTCCTAAACAGGTTCAGTTATTTTAACAGCTTATTTTCATGGCTATATAGATTTTCTTGTGTATGCTCCCCTTGAAACCTGGTTTATCTAATTCCTCACAGAAGTTTTTAATGTAGAAAAACGTTGAATTACAAGTTCATTTGAAAATCATGAGCTGTTAAAAACAGGTGAAAAACCAGTGTATACAGTCAAATGTCACGCAGCACTGTCAAAAATTGCTTGGATGCTCCCAACTGATCCCTTCGCTAGTGGACAGTCTTCGCTCCCAGAGTGAACCATTTGTGTTTGCAGCACTTGCGCTCAAGCAGCCGTCACGAAAGGTTGAAGACTTGTAGGCTTATAAGGTGGGAGTCATTGTGGCACAATGCTGTCTCGCACCTTACAAGTAGAACAAGCAAGCAAGCAGAAACCCCTTGTCCTGCTAGTAGTCTCACTGCCCAGCTACAGCTTTTCCGTTGCTCAGGAGGACCTGCCATCAGCAAGGCAAAGCGCAGTTTCCATCCACTCTCCTCCTCGCGCAAGTACCTCCGCTGTGCCTCATGCTCTCTCACCCAAAGCAGCCATCTGCTGTGGCCAGCTTTTCCTCATCAACTAGGTGGAGAAAGTAGTTTGGTTTTCTGTACCTTTCCGTGGGCTCCCTTCTCAGTCTGATACATAGCTGGTTTAAGGCCAATTCAAAGGCTTTCTCTGAAGTTGTCTGAGCACTACCTTTTTTTTTTTTTAAAAAAAAAAAGGAGAAAAGGCCTTTTTCCTTATAGCCACATTCAAAGGAATAGGTTGTGTTGTTCAGATCAGACAAGCTAGTCATCATCATTACAATGTATTCACCATAGCTTTATTTGATTAGAAATTATGTCTGGAATGATGCTAGACAAAAAAAGAAGCTGAAGGACCTCCTTGTGCCAGACATTGCTGTACACAGGCAAAGTACCTTCAGGTCCAAGCTGTAAGACTCTTGGGGCAAAATCTTTGTCCCATGAAAATGAAGAGGAAGAGGGAGCGTTACTTCCAAAGCTCCACATGATCCATAGCACCTAGGGAAGCTGGCCTCCATGCTGTGTAGGGTCAGTAATCACACCTTCTCCCCAGGGACACCCATGCACTCCCCAGGTTACTGTAGGTATAGTATTGGTACATGTGCTCCATCTCCCTCAGATGCCTTCTGGCAAGACAGGAGAAAAGTTGACTTCGTCCCGACCTACACAAATTGAATTTTAAAGGATACGTTTTAAATTTTTTTCACCCTCAAAAGCCCAACAAAAAAAAAAAAGGGGGGGGGTGTTAAAAGCCACTAGGTCAGTTTTCAAGTTACTGGCACAGCAGATGGGAAAGGTTTAGGGGGTTTTTTTATGTATTCTGTTAACATTGACAAGCAAGCGTCTTTCCTTTTTTCCCCCTCCTTGACATTATCCGAGCTGGTGTGCCTGGGAAGTTGAACTACTTCTAGTCTGTTCACTTCGATGTATACCCATGTGGGGGGTGGCAGTCTGCCATAGCACAGCATTGTAACTTCAGGTGACAGCTCCTTTGGAGAGACACAACAACAGTGTCCCTTTGCTCATCCTCAGCAAGTTCAGGATCCCACGTTGACATCTCCTCATCCCTTTTCACAGCCCTTATTCCAAAGGGGAGGAGGTAAATGCTTTCATCTTTTCTCTCCCCCCAGCATTTTCCTTTGTTTGCCTAAAAAGAAGAGCCAGCTCATGAGTTTTCAGCAATATTTTGTACTAAAGTGTGTCAGAAGCCATCACCTGGAGGTGCTGATTACTGTTGCATTCAAGACAAGTTAGCAACTGGTATTTCTTTGGAATGGCTACAGACAAAAATAGTCTTGAGTTGCTGCTAGGTTTTAAAACTGATTTCTCTAAAGCAATATTTTTCAGAATGAAAGGAATTGTCAGGGCCAACAAATTGCACATGAGATATGAAAGAAAAGGTAAGTATTTCTATCCTGGGGATACAGCCCAAAAAAGTGAGACATGGCTCTGGGAAAAAAAAAAATCTCAGTGACAATTTAAAAAAAAAAAAAAGAAAAAGAAACCAGCGAAGTTATTGAAAGAAACATCAGAAATGAGAACCCAAAGATGAGGTTAAAGGCCACAGCACATATACTCATTCACTGGTAGTTAATAGCTCAGATCTCAAGAGGTTGCTGGGGACAATTGCTAGGTAGGTAACACTACTACATTTTAAAGGCACTTTCAGAGCACAGGATAGAAAATGTAGGATGTATTCTTGTTCCTGCTCTGAGGACTTACCAAGTATGAGCATAGCATAGCCACCTGTAAAGCAAGTGTGGCAGCAGTGACCTTTCATAAAGCCATTTGAGATTTAGTAATAACATCTGATATTTAAAAACTTGGAAATTTTAGAATTCTTGCCTAGATGGGACACAAGCGAGGTGCAAAAGTGACTGCAAAATCCACCCCAGTTCTACAGCACGAGCTGTTTGTTCTTAGACAATTTGCCTGGTTCACCTTTCTCAGAGTTTCTTCCACAAACAGACAACGATATTTGTTAGGTACAGTAATTTCAGGCATGGGGTAATGCTTCAGAAGCACACTACTTTGCCAGAGATAAGGACTTGAATTTTAAAAGGCAGTGTGATTTACAGGCAAGTTTCACTGTACTTTGCATCATGCTACACACGCTCTCTGCCTTCTGTATGCTGGTAAACTTCATTCCAGTTGGCAGTTTCAGTTGTTTCTATACTGCAAATTGAAGCGGTGCTTTTGCAAAATTCTAACTCCTCTTATTGTTTCAATTTCAAGCTAAGTTTCAGTCCGTGAATAATGTTAAAAAATAAAAAGCAGAAGTATATTTGCTGCCCCAGACATTATTTATGTCAGCTTATAAAAAAATCAGACACTGACAACTCCTAAGGTAATCAAATATTTTCTGCTCATCTCATATTGATCTTGCAAAAATTTAGCTTGCTTGATTGAAAACAAGTTGTTAAAGTGTAGCCTCTCTTCCCTGTAGTTACCAAGCCAGCTGGATAGCGTTTAAGTATAGACATTAAAGGGATTATTAAATAATTTTCTCACCTAGTAGAGTTAGTTAGTAATAATCATTCTCTTCTCTGCCATAGATGGGTACTTACTAGAATTCAGATCCAGTAGTTGGAAGAAGTCTGCCTTTCAGGGTTGTGGGTCTCCTTCACCTTTGTAAAGTATTATGTGCCACACAGTGAGCAAAGAGCTATCACACTGGTTCAGGCAAAGGTGCATCAAGACCAGTCTGCCATCCCCAACACTGGCCACGAGCAGATAGCCAGGCAAGAACAGGTGCAGTGTCAACTTGTCTAACACTTTCTCTGACTCCTTTCCCAGTCTCCAACTATATTCAGAGAGTTCCTGAGCCCAGCTTGGTTTGTCTAGAAGCCCTCCAATGGATCTCACTTCCAAGTGCTTGCACAAGAAAAGAGCATTATAAAAGCTACACACTCATACTTTTGCCTGAGCCTGTTGTCACAAAGAGGATTCTCACAGAAACTGGGCATCTTTGGAAAAAACATTTTGAGGTTGTCTTAGTCTTTGCTGTCACCAGCCACAGATTAATCCCAACTGTCATTGGATGTGGCTGCTCAAAAAGTGTTATGGCCAAGCCACTGAGTCAGAGATCTCTACTGGGGCTGAGCTACTTAAGGTCTGCGGCCCTAGTTTGTGTTGTACTGCAGCTTCTTTGGCATCTTCTCCTGAGACATCAGCTCTACCACTTAACCTGCCAGGATTCTGTTCATCTTCATGGATGAACTGACTTTGCTTCATTTCCTTTTTAACCATAGCTGAGCATGCATAGTACAGTTATTACTTCACTTGGACAATGAAGTTAATCTGTCCCTGTATGCAGTAGTTACTGTGCTTGCCTAAACCTGAATTTGATTCACTGCGTAGGTGCAGAAGTGTGCAACAAGGTTCCTGGATCAGCGAGTACAACCCTGCAGTCACATAGTCAGATCTCAGGCAAACCCAGACCTACATCATTTCCATCTGGTCTGGGATACCGGCGCATCACCAGCATAGTACTTCTAAGCCACCTCAGAGGGGAACTCCTCTTTGTTTTAGCCAACATTAATCAACACATCTGTATAATTTCCTTTTGATTAATGACCTGATCCTTATACCTATCTTGGCTATTTTTCTTTATTTTTTCCATTGGCTAAAAACTCATGTAAAAACTCACTTTCTTGTTCTAGTCCAGATTTCAGTTGGTCAGAAATGCAGCAGGCCAGTTCCCTACTTCAATTATACCAGTGAATCTGTCCCTGTGAATGTTTCTTCTCCTGGAAGGGAAACTAGGGAAGAGAGAGAATTTCAGTCCATCTGTTCTGTCCAAAATTAGGAATTACAGAGGAGTGTGAGAATAAGAGACACCCAAAAAACTAAAACCCTACAATCCCATAAACTCTACCCACGCTTGAATTGAATCTTATTTTGCCTGAACTAGTTCTCCTATCCCTACTAAAAACGCTTCAAATTCTCCAGTACGTTTTTACAACTTAAAATTTTAATTGGAAACAAACTGCTATGTGATCTGAATAGCTCTCATTAGATGTAGATAATAGAAATTCAAGAGAGATATGCATAAGACTCAGCTAGCTTGGAGTTGAAGTTCAGATGTCTAGACATTTCAAAATTATCAAAATCTATTCTTATTGGTGAGAAAGAAGCTTGTGTTGAATTCTAAGCTAGAAAGGCTTACAGGGAAAGGCAGGATGAAGAGGGACTGTGCTGTGCACACAGCCATGCTATTTACATTCTGTTTCACACGTCACAGTTCAAATCTAGTTGTCTAAAGCTGATGCAATTCAATAGAGTGAAACTATTCCAGCAGTTGTGGCTATTCTGCTTCATTATTCTTCTTCAGTAAAGCAGGTATGTTAGGGTTCAAAACTTCTGAACTGTGTCCTCGGTACTCTGAACTCAATTTTCTAGCAACTTTCACAGTAAAAATAGTGCAAGAAGTGTTGCATTTACTAAAGGAAAGTTATACCACGATTTCCCTCCCATCTTTTTTAAAAAAAAAAAAGGAATTTACTATGAAGTGATGCTCAGTTTGAAGTAGACAAGCTCTTCAGCTGAAACTGAGAGGGTTTCCCCCCCGCTTCTAGTAGTCTCAGTAATTAGAAAAGAGCAACTGAAGTTAGAGAATGATTCTGGAGAGAGCTGCAAAATACCGGTCCCCAAGGGTGCAATTACAGCATTCTAGCGAGGGGACCTGAAGGAAACACAGGTATGCAAACATTACACACAAGTCTTTAAAGGTGCATGAAAGATCACACAGATATTTGCAAAACTGGTCTTTGATTTTTGCTGCATGTTATACTCCTCAGCTTATTTTCACAAAACAAGCAAACAAAAAACCTCTTGCCAGAGTCTGACTTCCCTCTCTATTTCCTCTTTTCCTTTTTCCCTTCCTACTGCAACTATCATACATTTTAGAGACCTCTGTCACACGGATTTGTCACCCATAATGACCAGAGAAAGCATGTGATGCAAGGCACATGATCCATATCATAAATAATTTGAGCAAGTAGAACTTAATTTTCCTTGGGATGAGTGAACCGATTTAATCAAAACCAAGCATCATCCCCCAGATCTCTCTGGAACAATATAATTGTCCATAATTCAGCGCTCTCTGCCCAACCTTCTTGTTTGATCCTGTACTTAACTTCCAAACAACATGAGCCGTCAAAAGGTGATTTTCTGTAGTTTTGGAGGACTCCTTGGCTTGCAGTTCCCAGGAATACAAGGTCTATGGAATTACTCATCAGAAATAATGCATGCTTTATCACGCAAAAATGAGAGTTTGCAAGGTGGGCACTACAGCCCACCTTAATCAGGCTCAGAAAGTCCTTGGTAGAAAGGTGGGAGGCACAAATTAGACGAGTTAGGTCAGTACTTTCAAATGGTGCTTTTCATTGCTAGTTGATGCATACTTTGGATATACTTCACTGCCACAAAATTCATATCTACATATATGTTCTGGACAGGGATTGTTTCAATTTGCTTATCAGCATGAACTATACCAGTGAAAACATTAGATTTTTTACTGATCCCCTTCTCTTTCAAAAATCAAGTTTCAATTAAATTAAGGGACCATCTACATACCGACTGGAGCAGCAGCTAAAATGTACAAGACCTGAAAATCGCACGAGGAACAGTTTTCTTAAACATGCCTCATTGGAAAACACCACCAATAGCAGGGAGCGACTTTCAGTAAACACTTTTTGTTGAACCTAAGGAAACAACCAGGAAATATGCCTTAGAAACCATGTCAGAACACATCAAACTACAGTCTCTCTATTTAAATGCCTGAGGTGGAAGATAAAAAATATATATATATTTATATACTAACCAGCAATTAATTCCAGATAGTAGTATCTGCCATTAGCACTCAACTAGTGGTCAGTGTGGTTTTCCGACTACTGTATTTTCAAGGGATATGACAATCCAGTCCCTAATGCATTCGTACAGTGGTTAGAGACAAATCAAATCTGCTTTTAATTTCAAGTATTGTACACATTATTTGAACAGCTTAATTAATTTATCCAGCTTTTACATAGTACTTGCAAACACTGTTATACAAATAGGAAGGCCCAGTTAACACAGAGTAAAAACATGATTGTTGCATTTGAACGATCTTTGACAATCAACATCTTGTTAGCCTGCATGGTTTGCTGTTATTTGGAGTGATGAGCTGGTCAGAAACAGAGATTTAGTAGTTGAGTATTCTGTAAGCACTGGCTGCTTACAGGGGACATATGAAGGGACCCGAGCACAAAACTTGAAGGCAAGAGTCGGATTCCTTAGTCACTATTCCAACACTGTCAGCACAGCCAACGCTCTTGAAAATGTTCTTCCTATTGCATGACCCCGGGAGAAAGGCAAGAAGTTTATTTCTTGCTGTGTTTGTGGCTCTGTTGTGCTCTCTGCCTATTCCAACTGATTGAAAAGTACATAGTTACAACCATAGTTAATCAACCACAGCACCTCTATTTAGTGCAATCTTTGGAGAGGAACTTCCATGGTTTTAGCTATCACTGTGTAAGCAGGGAGGATAGTTCACTCCTCCTCCACTTTGCAATGAAAGGGAAATGGAAGGTATGCCCAGTGGCTTCAATAAAACATGCTGTGGCCACAAGCTGAAGTCTGCATGTCCTCCAAAAAAAGACAGTGTATGGGTGGAAAACAAAGAAAAAAATTGTGAAGATGCAAAGTAGGCAATATAACTTTGAAAGCATCTAGTGGTCATTAGACTTTAACTTACTGTAGTGTCCTGGTTTCAGCAGGGATAGAGTTAATTTCCTTCCTAGTAGCTGGTACAGTGCTGTGTTTTGGATTTAGGGTGAGAACAATGTTGATAACACACCGATGTTTTAGTTGTTGCTAGGTAGTGTTTACACTAGTCAAGGACTTTTCAGCTTCCCATGCTCTACCCCCTGCTCTACTGACTGAACAGGCTGGAGGTGCACAAGAAGCTGGGAGGGGGCACAGCCAGGACAGCTGACCCAAACTGGCCAAAGGGATATTCCATACCATGTGACGTCATGCTCAGTATATAAAGCTGGGGGAAGCAGGAGGAAGGGGGGGACGTTTGGAGTGATGGCGTTTGTCTTCCCAAGTCACCGTTACACGTGATGGAGCCCTGCTTTCCTGGGGATGGCTGAACACCTGCCTGCCCATGGGAAGTAGTGAAT
Source organism: Aptenodytes forsteri (assembly GCF_000699145.1). NCBI lineage: Eukaryota > Metazoa > Chordata > Aves > Sphenisciformes > Spheniscidae > Aptenodytes > Aptenodytes forsteri. The sequence goes on along the minus strand of NW_008794125.1, from coordinate 4,867,651 downwards.
GAATGCCTTGTTTTGCTTTGCTTGCGTGCACGGCTTTTGCTTTACCTATTAAACTGTCTTTATCTCAACCCACGAGCTTTCTCACTTCTACCCTTCCGATTCTCTCCCCCATCCCACCGGGGGGGAGTGAGCGAGCGGCTGCATGGTGCTCAGTTGCCGACTGAGGTTAAACCACATGTAGGAAGATTCCTGGATATTTAATGCCCATTTCCACCAGGACACATTTTATGGACCTTTCTGCAATTGATCAGTTCTCTTTCAGAAAAGAGAAGCTTTTAAGATTTCTTCTGATATAGAGCATCCATCTTTAGCCTGTTGGGTTCTGAGATGAAGGACATCAAACGACTCGCTTCCTCAGGAGTGAGCACTAGCTTTTTTTCCATGACTCAGACCACAGGCAAATTCCATGTTTGACATAACACTTTTTTCTGTTTTAGTCAGATTATTCAGAAGAAATACATACAAAAAATAAATAGCATAGCCAAGAAGTCAAGTATGCCAGATGTTTCAGTGCTTCTGAAGATGATGAATCAAGGGACCCAAAGTATTAGAAAGACATTTCCCAGATCTGCTACTGAATCTCTGTGGTATCTTTGAATTTTCATTTCATCTACTCTGTATTTCTTTTGTCTGCTTAGATTCTGAATGTTGACTGACACAGGCTTTAAGCAGCTTTAAGAGTATCAGTGGGCTATTTTGTCAAAATAAAAAAACCACACAGGCCGTATAGCTAACAGGTTTTGAAGAATCCTGTTAGTTCTGATGCCTTTAAATGGGCATCCAAATCACTAACCACTTTTAAAAAGTGGAGCCACTGTGTATCTGAGAAGATGGTCACAGGCAATCCAACACGCTTCATACAGTCTCAAACTCAACATGAAAACTGACCTTTCGAAATTCAGATACTAAAAAAAACCCTTTTATATTTAATGTTGCATTAACACTCAAATTCGGATTTCAGTTTACTCATTTTCAGCTATTATAGAGCTCCATTCACTGTACTATCTTGAATACGTTCTTTTCTATAGGGTGTTGTGAAACATCTGAATACTTTGACAGTTTTTATGTTACAGACAAATGTAATGGATAAATGAGATTCCCCCCTAGTTCGTTTGAATACTGCGACTCTCCCCATCTTTTCCTGCAAGATAGTATGACATGTATAACATGAGTTCCCAAACTGCCTTCCATTTCAGAACAGCATGACACCAGCACAATGATAGAGTTGAAAGCCATAAGAAGTTATCATTACACTCTCGGAAATGCTATCGTAATCAATCTTATCTTATGTATTCACCAGTTAGACATATACCACAAATCAACCACGTGTAGCCACAGATAGAAATGACATGATTTAATCTTTGGTGGAATAAGGCAAAATGAATCAAATTCACACTGACAGGAACCTGCACCATAAGCAGCGCACTCAGCTAAAAAAAGTTTGTCATCAATATGGACAAATCGCAAATGGAAAGGCAACCAAGAGTGCTGCCATTTTATCACTGCAGATGCAGAATATATGTTGGAGCCCTAGTCATCTGTTCAACGGGACTTGATATACTTTACAAGTTTATTTTACTTGAATCTAGATTATCTAGTAGAGGCAAACTGGGCTATGTTTCTATTCTCCACTTTTTATTATTATTATTATTATGATGACAATGCCTGACTGGGGATTGTAATAAGTAAATATTGAGTCATCTCTTGGCTTTCCCCATAACATTGAAATAACGGGAGCCGGACACGTCGGCAGTCCCACTTAACAAAATGAAGATCACTCCCAGTCGTGGCCTTAATTTCCACCTAAGATGATTGGAAGATCTATGGGACAAGAATTAGCTCTGGGTATAAGTCTCACTTTACAGAAGTCATTTGCTCTAAATTTCCCTATGTTTGGATTATACAGATGCATCAAACTGCTGTAATTTCAGAGTCTTTATATTATACCACCATTACTTTTTCAAGAAACCACTGTCTGCAGCTGCTATTTTATGACATGGGGTGATCTTTCACTGGAAGTAATTTACATTAGATGCTTATCTTGTTTCATTATACTCCCTGATTCGTCTTAGTCTGAATATTCATTTTTGAAAACAGGAAACAAAAAGCCATCAGGCCTCCTGTGGAGTGAATTGTTTTTACCCTTCTTCTGAAAATGTTAAGTACAGAGTCATTATTAAGTACAGTGTATTAAGGGCTAAACAGTGCTATTAGTCTAGTGTCACCAGTTTCTCTCTCATTTGCATTAGACTTACCTGAAGTACAAAACTTTGCTGTGAAAATGTGTGCCCTCTTTCCTTTTGCTTCAAAAACCTTCTAGCACAATACGCTAATGTAACACCAGACGTGTTATCAAGATGCCTTTGTTACTTATTTCACCCAACACATTCATTCCCAATGGCTGCATTTTCTAGGTAATGATCACGGGAATTTTTTTACTCTGCTACAAGCCAGTATTTCATTTTAAAGCAACTGTGTCCTCTCATCTTGTTAACAAGTATGCATTATGCATGAAAAGGTTTTAGCCATGCAGACACTTTTGGTACACAGTGTTGTGGAACTTCTGTTTAATGTTTTTTTCTAAATACTCACAGTCCTCAGACTGCCTGTTTGATAAGTAGTACAGAGTTAAAGCAGAGGAGGCATGTGTATACATTGAAATAGTCAAAGTCTGCAAAGAAATCTTAGCAGAACCATTAATTTGAGAAACATGTAGATAGATCCCAAGAGCCAGGCAGGGTATATTTCTCCCAGAAATTAAAGGGGGGAAGGAGGGAAGGCGGGAAGGCAACTTTCATAAATAGTGAGGTCAAAGGAAACTACTTCCTGTAAGTCCAAATAGCAAGAGAAGGGAACAGTTGTCAGCTAATGCCCTGAAGTATTCAGGGATGGAGAGAAGCAGTCCTTCCTTAACCAGAAAAGGAACTTGGCTGGGCTGACAACTCCCAAGCATTAAGAAAAAAATTGAAATAAGTAATTATCTGGGCAGGACTCTGTGCTTTAACCTTTATTACAGAAGCTTACTCTTTTACCTAATGGTACATATCTCCGAGTACAAAAAGAGAGCTACTTTTGAGTTGCCAGTCCCCAGGAGCTTCAGGAAAGGCTTCCCAGGTGCTTTGTTTTGCCAGAGCTTCCACCATGACAAGCAGAAATAGGACTGGGTCCTGCTGATGTAGTCAGAGCCCAGGTAAATCATGCTTTTTTGCTTCTTGGAACAAGGGGCTGGGGATGGCTACACAAGGTGGTCTAGTAACTGAGCCAAGTGTGTACCGGCCCAAAACACCTTCTTAGAGGACTGCTGCTTCCAAGACAGAAAACACAGCACCTGGCCAGAGAGGTTGGCAAAAGCACCACAGCAGAAAGAACACTGTCCTCTTTCGAGGAAAATGAACTCTGCTTAAACACAGCTTAAGTTTAGGCTAACAAGTTATGCTTCCCAGCCAAAAGAAGTGCCAAAAATCATTATCTTCTTAATGGAAACTTGCACAGGTATAGCACACAATAAGAGAACATTTAGTCCACAAAATAAGTACATATGCACATTTTTTGTTTTAGTAACTACCAATCATGGGAAAGTCTCTTTCTTAAAAATGTATAGCTTTAGACAGGAAATCCAATGTAATCGCACAGCCACAGCATGAATCATGCAGCAGAACTGGTTACCTGAGCTACAGGCTTCAACAAATGAAAATGCTGAAGTCAAGCCCAGGATATTAGAGTATAAATTTTGCTAGCTCAGTAATGTTTTAGCAGTCATGCACTACTGGGATCTATTGTTTGTTCCCCATCAAAAGGATGATATATCTTACAGCATACGAAGCATTATCTAATAGCAGTTGGGTTTTCCTGAGATTCAGAAGTAAGCTGAGAGAGCAGTTTCTATCAACCTTTGAATTCACAATTTGATGTGGATGTGGCCATTATTTCTAAAAGCTTCTAAAATCATATTGCTGAAAAAGCAAACTGGATATAGGAAATAAAGGATGCAACAAATATAGCAGAAAAACTGAATTTCTTCCTGCTCTCAGCTGAGACAAAGTTTAGCTTCAACATCATCACATATTAACTAAACTCACTCTTCCTTTTGTAAAGGCCTCCTCCATCTGCGGTTAAATAGACTACAATGTTAGGGAGTGTTCCCCAAAGATGCCATAGGCCCAGTTAATTAATAAAGCAGTCACAATAAGAATTTTTATAAAAGAGAAAAGTATACCTATGAAGATTATATTGTTTCCAGTTAAAACATTTCAAGATCATAAGCACGTGTGAAAACTGTGGTATTGATGAAGCCTTACAGGAAACTCGCTACCTTGTTTGCTTTAGTTTTCGCCTTATGTATGCCCAAGAAATGGTTATCTGGATGGTGTTTTAAAACAGGCCCCCACTTGCACTGACCACTTTTAAATTGCCTATGTTTCGCCTTTGAACCAAGACCACTTTTTAATAACCTTTTCCTCCCCTTTTCCACTGTAGATGTGTTTCACTATTTTTCATAAATGGTTAATATCAGATGGTCACACATCATTCCGCTCATCCCTGGGTTTGACCACCCATGTCACAACTCTGTTTAAACGATAAAACTGCAGCATTAGTTTAATAAGAGAAGTAAATTCTACAGAAATAAAGATGTATGAATTTAGGCAGTAGACCCTAAACTTAATTTAGAGTTTTACTGGATCCTCATTAAGTTTCATCCTTACGTTTTACTTTTTATTGAAGAATAGTAAAAAAAAATAGTATATATTGTAGTTCCGTGTAACTATTGAGAAGTTAATCTGCTGATATGAAATATGAACACTTCCAAGTTTGATTAAAAAGTTATCCGAATATATCAAAATGCTTACATTAACTCATAGAAGTTATCTTGGAAGAACTACAGCGTTTTAGTAGTCATCGGGAGAAATGCAGAGATGAAAAGGCACACTAATGAAAACATTACCAATGAGATTATTCAGAGATTCTTTGAGACACATTTCTAGACCCATTCTTACAATAGAGAAACCAAGAACAAATTCTTTGTTACAGGTATGTAGTACTAGTCACTGTGAACGTGTATTTCACATCTTGGAAGAACTACAGCGTTTTAGTAGTCATCGGGAGAAATGCAGAGATGAAAAGGCACACTAATGAAAACATTACCAATGAGATTATTCAGAGATTCTTTGAGACACATTTCTAGACCCATTCTTACAATAGAGAAACCAAGAACAAATTCTTTGTTACAGGTATGTAGTACTAGTCACTGTGAACGTGTATTTCACAGATTTTTAAGTTCTGAACTTTGATAGGCTGTTAAATCCTACTTAATAGGACTTGCCTATTCTTGAATGTTAACCTGGATTACAGGATAGCAAAAATTTACACTCTGATATCCGTTTCTGAATAGCCTCATACGTGGATGTCCCAATTCCTATTTGAATTAATTAATTTTGAAAGAGGATTTTTGTGAATCAAATTTTAATTTTGCCTTGGATGCCAAAGGGCCAAGATTAAGTGAGTTGCTTAGGTCAATCAACAGGGGTCCACTATACTTCCTTCTACTTCCACTATCTCACGTCATTTCAGTATAAATTTAAACAGTCACCTAACTAATATCTGTAGATTCTAGCATTACTTTGAACATCAGCTTGCTTTATTTTCTGTCCTATAAAAACAAAACTTTTTTCGAAATTACAAAAGCTATAGCACTATAATAAAACTGAATATTGGAATCCACACCAAAACCAGAAATAGGATGATGCCTCAGAAGTCATGACATCCACAAGCACTGTCTGTCCACGCCTGCCTCCACTCCTCCAATAACTTTTAAAAAATGTTGATGTCTCAAAGTTTGATGGAAAGATCAGTTTATCTATCTCCTGAGTCTGTGACATTTCTACAGTGCTCATGGCTGGCAGAGAAGAAAGACCCAAATTAACGTTCTATTTCCCATTACCCATCCTTCTCCTCCCCTCCGAGGATAGCAATGATAATTCAAGCCCTACCCTGAAACACAACCACAAGGACAGCACACCAAAATCCAGGCATCCACAGCACGCTGCTGTTTTCCCAGCCAAATGAGGGAGATAGGCAGTAACCCGCAGTGGAGGGATAACAAGGGCAGCTGGCAGGACACAGTGGCTGAGATGTGGGTTGCAGGACACAGTCCCAGGAGAAACCAGGTTTTCTCTCTCCACTAGCAAAACCTCTTGGTGTTCTGTTTTGATACAGCAGCATTTTATTGAACTTTCTTTGTATTCCAAACAGCCATTTTCCTGAGTACACGATTTAAGTCTACATCACAACAGCTCTTCCTCCTCATCACCACCAGTAACCCCATGGTAGTTATGTACCAAGTTTCAAATCACATTTAAATGTCATTCACACCTCGGCAGTCCAAACAAGTCAGAAAATACGCCAAAGAACGGACTCAGTCTGCCCTTTAGCATATGAGAGAACAATTAATAACGTAGCCAAAGATTATTATATGGTAAGCTTTTTTTTTTTAAAGTCTTTGCAGGCATGATGCTGTAACAGACTCCTACAACTGCTACAAGCTCCATAGGTTGCCATGAGAGCAGCCTACTTGGAACCTGTTTCCAGCTGTTTTCTAATTTGGGTTTTCAGATTCACATCAAACTTCCACTCATCTCCATCTCCCTGTTATTGTTTCACATTTCAAGGATGTCCCAGCGGCGGCTCAAGAACCTTTTCTGACATTTGCCACGCATCCTCACTCTCGCCAACATATTACTCTTCAAATCTTCTCTTTTTCCCTCAGTCTTTGTCACCTAATAGTTTTATTTATATGACTATATTTAAATCTGATAAAATAAAAATCTTCAGAATACAATTTCCATTTTGATTTTACAAAATGGAGTTACAGCTAGTTGGAAATACAAAACCATATATAGTAGGTTTTAGTGCCCATTGGCTTAAATGTAAATCTTGTACCATGCAAGGTCATTTCATTCCACAGGCAGGAGATTTAAGTTTCTATTACAAAATGTTTCATTTCCTCACATACTGAAAATGAAGTAGTTCACTCTGATCATCTAAGGACAGCAGACAAATCTGATAACATATTATTTAAACCTGAACAGTTAGAGCACCACTTTTTTGCAAGAGTGAGACATAAGAGATATTTTAGAAGATACAACAAGTAATAGAGCATTACCACCCAGCCACTGCAGTGCTTTAAAGTCCCCAGACAACGATGCTAAGGAAAAAGAAGTCCTCTCTATAGCAACGCTGTTTTGATTAGTAGAAGCCAGCCAGAAGCCTACTAAAAGAAAAAAAGGAAGAAAAGAAAAAGCAGCTCTGGAAAATTAATTCTAGCAGAATAAATGTGTAAAATAAGCATTGGTAAGTCTCTAATTCAGAGACTAAATTAAATAACCTTAATTTATATAAGAAATAAGCAATCTAAACTGAATTAAAGACATTCTAATACTGAGACTTCAAAGGGGTTTAATGCTAGCTAGGTAATCCCCTGCAAATCTTAATTCAGATTAACCTCCTTAAATATCCCTTTTGTTGCCAAACATCATATGTAGGTGTATATATTACATATAAAATATATTGATCCTACCTGAAGCATACTATCACTTGATTATAACTGGGTCCCTCCTGCCTCACCCCCCAACCCCATACTGCTTTTCAAAGCCTAACAGCTCCTATCACTCCTGTACTTTTTAGGTTTCTTTAAAAAAAAAGTTTTCCACATGTGATTACTGCCTTTTTGTAATCCAGCACTGCACTGTCCTACTAAATTATTAAAAAAAACCCAACAGTCACACTTTGTCCCTTTTCACCTCAGCTTTTACCAACAGACACTATAGGTTAGATACGTGTACTCACACATTAACTAAAGGTGTACATTAAATTTCTGCACTCGTCCCTCTTACAAGTTACAGAAATACAAAATATGGCATCCCAGTCTGGTCTGTTTGTACTTGCAGACATCTTGCAATGACAAGTTACAGGACAGAGAATTGGGTTGTGTCATAGGTAGGTCAGGAACCCTAACAGGTCCCATTAACATAGCTACCATGTTAATTGTAGGTCATAACTACTTAGTTTTCCAACATAAAATGAGCAAGTACTGATTAGTTTAGGTATAACAACTCTGAGTCACCTTGAAGAGATACAAGCATTTAAACATCGCAAGGTCAAGCTAGGACCATTACAGAAAACACATAGTTATGGACAGCAATGTTCTGCTGAGGCTTTGGCAGGAGACTCACAAAGTCACAGTAAACCCAACATTGTCCTATAGCATCAAGAGGCCTGGGTGTGAAAGTCTTTTTCAGCTTTATGATTCTAGAATTGAATTTTTTAAAAAGAAACCTAAGTAGTTACCCACACTGGCAAACTAGCCACAGTGCCGTCTAGTGTATGGGATTCAGAGCGCGAGATTTCAGGGGACGCTTTACCTGACAGACGCTCAGTAGTGGCATGTCAGCCTCACTGGAAGGAAGCCCTATGCTGTTTTGCCAAGAGAAATCAATTCATCACATTGATCTAACAAGTATCACTGCCAGCCTTGGCTATGGAACTGCTGCTGGAGATGGAGAGTGCTGACCTGCTAATGCTAACATTAGCATGCTGCATCGCTGTGCCAGCATCTGCACACAAAATTCATGCTCCATGGCTGCGTGGACCAGCCAAAACTATCTGGGACATATTCTATTAGAGATGATATTGCTTTTGCTCCAACAAACGGTAACTCTATCGAGATTGGCTAATTCAATTTTCCCCATCTTATCAGATTTCTTTTTAATGAAACTGAACAATAGTTTCATTTGTTATGTTATTAGTTTTCCCAGTGGTAGCAGCAAGACTAACTCGGTTGAAAGCTAAACAACAGCGTTGTGCCAGTGTTGACTGTTTATCATCACCATGTGCCAGTTTCATATTGCAAAGTTGCCTTAGTCCATTCCTTTTTGTTTGTTTCCCATCCGTGGGGATTCACAGCTCGGAGGTCATCTTCCTGCTCCATCTACTTTGTGGATTAGCATGTACATGTATCTAAGTACTAAACCCCTGAAGAGATCTGAAATTATCTGGGATGTCACAGCGATAGTGGGATACTATGGACTGAAATGGAGAAAGTCTTTTTTTTTGAGGAGGAGGAGGAGAAATGATAATCTTTTATGTTCATACTTACAGTTCTTGTTAAATAAATATCTTGCAGCACAGACTATACAGGTTGTCATCTGAGAGAAAACATCCAAATCCTCCTGTTGGGTTTATCAACTCAAAATCCTTTCATCAATTAACCTCCAGAGGTGCTCAAAAAAGTTGCTATTCCTTCAGTTAGATTCCTGCTGCTTCAGCTGATTTATCACATTACAAAGACCTACACTGTGTTGGTGTTTGCAGAGAAACTGTATTGAGAAGGCAGATTCATTTGCATGATGCTTGCTGAGATTTTTTTTTTAGCTCTACCTTTAGAGAAATGTTTTAGATTCATTTGCATGATGCTTGCTGAGATTTTTTTTTTAGCTCTCTCTACCTTTAGATAAATGTTTTGTTTGATCCGTGTATTTAGCAGTCGTGAGAAAAGGCGACTGTCAGCCTCTGCACACTAAACCTTATAGCACATTAATTCAGAGAAATGGCCCAGAATACACAAAACAATCCTTTTGCCTTAGCTCCCAAATGTCTCAACTCACTTTGGCATGGTAGAGGCCCTGATTCAAAACCAGAGAGGTAGGTCTACTGCAGAACTCCTTGTCAGCCCATCTTTGTTGGTAGATCCACACACAATGTTGTCCAAAGCCAGAAAGAGCACAGGTCACAGAAGTCAAAGACGCTATGTAAGCTGCCCACCCAGCATCAGGGTGTAAATCGAGGATTAAAACAACAGCCTCCAGCTTCAGCTGTCAGCCAAAACTTGTCCTCCTAATTTACTTCCTGGCCTTCAGATACCACCTGGTTCCCATTCTTACCCCCAGATCCTGAGCACATAATATGCTTTCAAACCTCTGCCTTATCCCCACCAGCTGGCTCATCTCTTGTGAAGACTGCACCCAACAAAACCATCTGCAGGTGCTGCCTTCAGTAGAACTATTCTTCCCAGAGCCAAATACACACAATAGCCACAGTGGTTATTAAGGGTCAGGTGAAGGGCTTACTTTTACAATTGCTAGCAGATAGTAGTTGAAAATCTGGTCAAAACCACTTGGTCCTGACAACATGTCCTCCCCATCCGAAGGCATTGCTGTCAAAGGTATTATGGTTAACAAACCACACAAAACCCAGCATTTCCACAATTTAGAAAACCTGGAGGGCTAGTTAGTGCAAAGATGATTGTTTCCCTGGTACATTTAAAAGCCTCAAAATCTGACCACTAAATCTTGTGCCAACAACTGCAATGCTTTCACATTGGCTGCCAGCGTGTCAAAGGGAGCTAGACAACCCAAAAGCAGTCTAAGGATAAATGGCTAAATGAACCCAATTTTCTTATCCAAATAAAGTAATAAGACAACATCTACATTATGTGGAATAGAGAAGAACCTGGTTAAGGCAGCCATTGCAGCCACCCAGTGTCCAGCTTCATTTTGTTTGTGTAGTTTTTCAGCAACCGAAGAACAATGTGCGGTAACAGCCCCAATGTATCCAGAACTTCCATGAGATGAGAACTGCTTTTCATGACCAAACTAGACTGAATTCCATCACGCTCAGGTTACAAAGAACAAGCAGAAGCAATCAAAGATCCTTTTTGAGCTCAATGTCTGTTTGTTTTTAAAGCATTTACTTAAACTTAAATATTCGTGCCCTGGTTAGCAGTGGCTAAGCTAAAACGAGCCAGAGGCCCCCAGCACCAGTATTGCTGTGCTGCTGGAGCACCCTGACTGCTGCAGGGCCGAGAGGAAACACCTGGCTTTTGAACCAACCATCATGGAAATGGCTAGTTTTTAGCATTATCCTTGTGTGCTTATGGGTGCATGCTTCATGTCTGCCCCACCTGTAACACTAGAAGCTACCAGAGTTGCTCTGCTACATCTTCAGTAATTTGCAACGCCCAGATACTGTACAACTCAAATAGAGCAGCAACGTACGTCTTCCACAGAGTGCTCCTTGAGAAGTAATTCACCTTAATGCTGATTGGAAATATACCTCTGACCTCATAAGGAACAATATTCTACTCCAAAGTCCTGTTGATCTCAGTAACACACACTTTTTTCCCACCAAGACTAACATTATTCTACAAATAAATGAACTAAACAATTATAACAGGAATACTAAAGCATTCAGCAAATGTTCAATATTAGAGGTACTTAAATATTTACTCCTGAAGCTAGACTGGAGCTCAGTGTGCAGAGTTTAAAAAAAAATACAATTATTTGCATTACAATAGCACCTGGGAACCTAGTCACAAATAGGACCCTATTGTACAAGCACTGAACGAAAAAGGCAGTCTCTGAAAAGCTTTTACACTAAAAACAACTGTGCAGTAATTTCAACTACTTCTTATTTCATTTCCAGGGCTGAGCTCCTAGAGTTCAGCTGCATGAGACAGTAAATATGTTCTTACTCTGAGCACCCTGTACATAAATTAAAAGCACAAGGAGTCTATGCATCACTGGCCAGCTCTTACCTATCATAATTCCTCATTGTTTCATATAAAACAGCAAAGCAGAGACTATTTGTAGTGTGCTTGTGGCAAATAAATTGCAATCATAACACTGTATCTATATTTTACATATATATAAAATATTTATTTTTAGGAATCTCAATACTAAATCAAAAATTTTTTTTTTAAACCTCTTCAATTCTGAAGATGGTATGAACTGGTATGTTTTGTGATTAATTATATGTCTGTTGCAACACGGTGTTTACCTACAAAATACTCTGGGCCATGCTGGTGATTAACCAGTTTTTCTTATGTCTGAATAATAATTAAAACCAAATATGCTATAAGTTCCAGACAAGGACATACACAAAGGTAAAACATGAAGGTACTGCTGTCTGTAGTCCCCGCCCCTAAATTGTGCAAGTTTCAACTTATGCTGTGTTAGAGAAAAAGGAGATAACAGGTTGGAAATGTAAAAACCAGTCGCACAAAATAAAACCCAAGATGTGTGCACTGTCTTTTCATAATTGTGTAGATCATTTAAGAAAATATAAATACAAAAATGTATCCCAGCTTCTGTAGTTCTAAAGATACAACCTGTGACCAATAAATCAGAAAGCTGGGTATCTTCTGCTTACTATCTTAGTCTGCCAAACAATTATGCAGTGAAATGTTCTAATTGCACTTTGATTTTAATGTTAAAACCCATTTCCATAATTTCAGTGGATCTTTACAACACCATTTAATATTTGCCAATGAAGCAAATGAGCTGCAAGTAACATTCACAGATGGTTCATGTTTTCCATTAAGTCTCCGAGACTAACATTATTCTACAAATAAATGAACTAAACAATTATAACAGGAATACTAAAGCATTCAGCAAATGTTCAATATTAGAGGTACTTAAATATTTACTCCTGAAGCTAGACTGGAGCTCACAGTGTGCAGTTTAAAAAAAAATACAATTATTTGCATTACAATAGCACCTGGGAACCTAGTCACAAATAGGACCCTATTGTACAAGCACTGAACGAAAAAGGCAGTCTCTGAAAAGCTTTTACACTAAAAACAACTGTGCAGTAATTTCAACTACTTCTTATTTCATTTCCAGGGCTGAGCTCCTAGAGTTCAGCTGCATGAGACAGTAAATATGTTCTTACTCTGAGCACCCTGTACATAAATTAAAAGCACAAGGAGTCTATGCATCACTGGCCAGCTCTTACCTATCATAATTCCTCATTGTTTCATATAAAACAGCAAAGCAGAGACTATTTGTAGTGTGCTTGTGGCAAATAAATTGCAATCATAACATTTTATCTATATTTTACATATATATAAAATATTTATATTTATGAATCTCAATACTAAATCAAAAATTTTTTTTTTAAACCTCTTCAATTCTGAAGATGGTATGAACTGGTATGTTTTGTGATTAATTATATGTCTGTTGCAACACGGTGTTTACCTACAAAATACTCTGGGCCATGCTGGTGATTAACCAGTTTTTCTTATGTCTGAATAATAATTAAAACCAAATATGCTATAAGTTCCAGACAAGGACATACACAAAGGTAAAACATGAAGGTACTGCTGTCTGTAGTCCCCGCCCCTAAATTGTGCAAGTTTCAACTTATGCTGTGTTAGAGAAAAAGGAGATAACAGGTTGGAAATGTAAAAACCAGTCGCACAAAATAAAACCCAAGATGTGTGCACTGTCTTTTCATAATTGTGTAGATCATTTAAGAAAATATAAATACAAAAATGTATCCCAGCTTCTGTAGTTCTAAAGATACAACCTGTGACCAATAAATCAGAAAGCTGGGTATCTTCTGCTTACTATCTTAGTCTGCCAAACAATTATGCAGTGAAATGTTCTAATTGCACTTTGATTTTAATGTTAAAACCCATTTCCATAATTTCAGTGGATCTTTACAACACCATTTAATATTTGCCAATGAAGCAAATGAGCTGCAAGTAACATTCACAGATGGTTCATGTTTTCCATTAAGTCTGCAAGCTAAGATTTTCTTTGTTTACAAAAAAAAAGTAAACGCTTTGGAAAAGTACCATGAACTGGAGGCTTACCCAAATCAGTAAGTGGCAGCCCGAACGCCTCTCAACACCTACAGGTGAATGAGCGCCCCATCGCTAAGATAACACACGTTTTTCTTACAGGGGAGAACAAAACCTTGGTCAGGTAAGGAGTTTTGTAACAAATACATGCTACTTTCTAAGTCAGAAGTCTGGGGTGCGACTGGATTATGCTTAGGTTTAACGAACCAGAGCACTTCAGACTAACCCGGTAAGGGAGAGACAAAGCTAGTTTCTCGCATGTTCATACCATCTTTCTCGGTTTCTCCTATGATCTGCTTGAGATTAGGGAAAGAGTTCTCCCAGGGGTTTTCTCTGTTTCTGTTTTTATAAGAAACATTTATATCAGCATAAATCCAGACTTGACAGCTCAGAAATGTTGTAGAAGTGATATCACATTGTTAAAATAATTAACCCATTAAACAGATCTTTCAAAGAAAAATATCTGTCTTTTCTCCAACTAGTTTCTACTACACTTTTTTATTTATACAGCAAGGTTTCAGTGTTACGGTATTTGAAGTGGCATCATTCTGACATACTAACCAGTTTAAATTATATTGACCCAGGGTTCCCACAGCAGCTATTGACTGATCACAGTATGAATTGAGCAGAAAGAGCGAAGAACGATCAAAACAATGATGACCTTAAAGCTGTACTTTTGTTCAAGTGTCTACCCTATATGGGAATACAGTCTCGGGCCCCTAGTTTATAGTGCTATTAGAAAGTGGCAAAATACACGCAGATGTAAACACAACTTTCTAACGCAACAGAGAAAAGTTGAAGAACATTAACAGAACTGAATGTACGTTCTGTTAATTCCTTACTGGCAAGAAGTCAACGTGATTCAACTGTTTTTGACCTGCTCTGTTTTATAATTTATGCTCCAATATTAACACAATGCTGGCAATGAATGCTTTTTCATTTCAACTTCCTATTTTTGTGTAACTCTAATTTTGACCTAAATATAAAAAAAAAAAAAAAAAAAGGGGGGGGGGGGGGGGG
>NW_008794125.1:4836818-4852950 GCF_000699145.1 Aptenodytes forsteri | reverse complement strand
AAAAAAAAAAAAAAGGAGGGGGGAGCAGAGGAGACGCACACACATTTTTTTAGGGAAGGGCAGGGCAAAGTCCTTCTGCCAAACTCAGGGCACTGAACTTCCATTCCAGCACAGGGAACCTGGCCTTCTGCTGTGGGGCCCTGAAGTTACTCCTTAGAAAGTCATTCTTTTCAATAGCTCGTTCACTTTGAAGTAGTAGCTATATCCAAGCAGAACTAACAGTTCTGCATCACAAAACATTTAAGCTGTAATATAACAAGCAAGAACATCATGATGGTTGTTTACCACTAACGCAAACTGCTGTTGAAGTACTATATTTCTGAACACTCTGGTTGGATAAGTGTCCTAAACATTCGATTAAAGTTACTGGTCACAGTCACCAATTAAAGTTCTTTACACAAAACTGAAACCTTTTTTTTCATTCGATACTGCCCAAGTTTTGGGCTAGAAGTGATTGTATTTTTCAAAAATTATTTATGTTTAAAGCTGTCACTGACATCTTAAGCAAGAGAAAGAAAATAAAAGCTAACTGGTTCTGTGATCACAAGAACTAATTTCCTGTTTTCAAAAGCTCCAATTCAAATGTGCAAACTCCCAATTTCTGCACAGTAAGTCTAATTTTGGGGATGTATCAGAATTAGGCAGCACAAGTGCAGCATGTTCAGCCAATACATCTTGGAATTAAATCTGCTGCGTAGGTGCATGTGCTTTCTGAAAGCGCCAGGCTTACAACAACTATCTTAAAAGCACAATGGCCCTGACCCAGCTCCTGTACGTTTTCAAATCCTGCACATGATAAAGCACTTAAAATTCACCCCACAAACATTTCTGGAAAAAAAGGTGGACATAAACCCTCAGATACGGACACTCTTAGCCCCAGGGGCAGCATAAATTCTGTACGGTTCTTCTCCACTATATTTTAGTGTCTGTGCAAATACCCGTTATCTTCAAATGAAACACATGCAATGAAACCACAAAACCTTATTAAGAAGCACTGGTTCCTTGCATCACTTCAGACAACTGAAAATCACAGCAACTCAGAGATTGCCTATTATTTTTTCTCCTAAACACAGTATGAAGAACTGTAAAGACACACTGCCTGATGATCCTATAGTCTGTTCCTGAATCATCATTGAGGCACAGTAACTTAAAGGCCTATTTTCATGCTGCATTGATAGGTCTATCTGAATATGAGGCACTTGTACTGTGATGGCTTACGTTGAAAGTATATATTTGTGTGATTGCATCATGTTTCCCATCCACACTTCTGTGTCTGTTGCCTATAAGCGATGATCACCTTCCATCAACAGAGAAAGAGAGGCCAGGATTAGTGAGCACCACCGAGAGACATAACGAGCCTTTCCTGGAGCACCCTTATGGCCAGATCATTCAGCCTGTAGTCAAATGTTTCTGTAGGAAATTACTTTATTGTAATACAGACATTTCTTCTCTTTCTGCTCTTAGCATTACTTTCAGTAATATTGGTGACTAGGTATCACCTAAAAGACACAAACATTACAGGACAAACCCCAGCTGCTACTACTGAATTAGAAGAGAGAGTAAGAGCCACTCAAATACAAACAGAGCAAGCAGACCAGCAGTTTGGAGGGAATTTTCAAACCTTTTCATCCATCGGGGGGATGCATGTGCACATGCATGTTCCTTTTTTCTTTCTTCTAAGAGACTGCAGTAACTCCGCTGGGGATATTTTCTTTGCAAGCTTGCACTTCTGTTGCTGGTTATAAGAGTTTGCTTCACAAATTAGGAAATTTTTCTCCTCATGCAGGGACACAGCTGATCTTCCTTAATGCCCCCTCCTCCCTCCGAGTTCACAGCTTTTTGGATTTGACCATGCTGCCCTCTTAAACAACTTTAGCCAAGTAGAGTCTGCTTAATTGGCACCTCCCAGCAAATGCAGAAAAAGCCAATTAAGTGTTCGTACTCCAGTTTATGTGGGTTCTTGAGCCAAACTATCACTTTAGGTTTCTAATCAAGTAACATGGATGATGCATCTTCACCTGACACCCCCCACAATCAGAGGAGGTTTTTTTGCAATACTTGTTCACTTCTGCTGAATGAGCCTGCATCACAAATGGGCCGAGTACGAGTTATTAACTCATTAAAACTACTTGGGTATAGCACTATTTTAACAACACACATATTGCAAAAGGCAGATATTATGAGCAAGATTAAGTGCTGGTTGCCTGCCTGGCATGGCAGCTCTGCTGTACTCCTAGGAAAAGACCTGAACAGACAACAAAACCTCTTTACCGAAGTTGATCCAGACATCCTTTGCCAGGGGTTTGTGACTGGGCACGCTGCACAGTGGAGCTGCATGAGGCACAGATACCACATACCTCTCAAATCCGACCTAAGTCCTGGATAAGAGTTTGCTTTGTGCCCTGTGCTCCCCACCTCTGCTTTTGAGGGCTAGGCTGCAGCGTTATGCTTTACTGTCGGCTAACCATGTACAAACAGACCATCTATGTTTAAGAGCTAGAAATATATTTATAGCCTCATACACCTTTTTTACAAGTATTCTGGGAAATTCACATACGGTGTTTGCATTTATCTTTTAATTTATATAAACCTTCCATGCCATTAGTGTTAGTTGATTAAATTACTTAACAACCAACAATCCTCAATTATTGCATATCTTCCTCAGCCAAACACGTTTTCCTCTTGCCTGTATTAGACTTCCTCAGTCCCTAGTCTTCCTGTTCCCTATCTCACAACCCTTTTCCCTCTTTCTCAGTAAATGAATGTTACTGTCATATTTCATGATATGCACTCTTCTCAAATTGCTCCCGCACTGCCACCATGGTGCCCCCTTTGCAGCAGGTTGACCTTGGCAGCCTGCCAGACGCCCACCCAGCTGCTCTCTCCCTCCCACTTCTCACAGGACGGGGTGGAAATAATACGAAAAAGCTCATGAGTTGAGATAAAGGGAGCTCACTTACCAATTAGCGTCATGGGCAAAACAGACTCAGCTCAGGAGAAAATTAATTTAACTTACTGCCAATTAAAATAGAGTTGGATAGTGAGAAAGAAAGACAAAAACTAAAATACCTTGCCCCCCACACTCCCCTTCTTCCCAGGCTCAACCTCACTCCTTCATCCCCAACTCCTCCACCTCCTCCCTATTCAGGACCAACTCCAAGACTCCCAGATTTTTTACATCTGCCTCTACAAAAGTTGAAAAGTAGAACAAACATGGGCTTGTTTGCATTAAGTAACATTCACCCATGCCATTTTTTCTTGAGGCACAAATCTCTTCACAGCCAAAAAATTTTTCCCCCAAGAAGAAAAATGCGGTCTGACTCCCATGGTTTCTTCACGCCTGAGAAATATCCTTACAACCACCAGCACCACTCACAGGACCAGAAACACTGCTGCACTAGTAAAACCTCTCCTTAATACCTGGTTCCTCACCAGCAGCTTTGCTTCATTAGGAGATCCACCGTGAAAAATGCTTGGGAGTTGAAAAACAGGTGTAGCTACTTTCAGGTTTTTATCTTACTACCTGACCAATAGCAAAATGACCATGGCTGAGGGAGGAAAAAGTCAAAACAAACACCAGGAAAAAGAAAATTCAAGACTGCTCGAAAAATGCCTATTTTGCTGTTTTAAAATAATTGCAAGAAATAAGTTTTGCATACAGCATAAGCCTAATTCCAGTATAAGACAGTGTCCAGCTGTTTCAATTAATATAATTACAAGTGTATCCTATGAGCTGAACTCCACCGGTGAAGGAATTCTCTGATTTACTGTCTCCATAAAATAAAATAAAATAAATAAATGAAGGCAGCTCATTCTGCCTGAGTGAGAGTCTGTGGCTACAAACATTTTAGGTTATTGCATTTTACATGAGTATATGTCAGTATTTTTATCACATAACTAAAGAGCATGCCCAGAACGTGAGATGCACTAAAACAAAATTTGTATATACAACAGCTCCTCGAGTACTGGGAACTTGGCTGAAGAGCTTTTGAGTTTTAAGGAATATTCTTTTCTATAAAGCAGCTGCAGAAAATCAGCTGGTGACCTGTTTCTGGTACACAGTCTGCTGTATTACCCAGTGTCATTTAAAGCACCACACAATTGAAACAAGAAAGTGGGGGACAAGAATATATGATAATACCTTCTACTGAGCCAGACAAACCGCACAAGAAAGATTTTTTTAAAATTATAATAAATAAATAATAATTTAAAAAAAAATACCTAAGTCTCCCAGCTTTCAGGTTTGACTAGTGAAATGTTCTGTGTCTGGGCTGCCTTTTCAACAGCAGTTACCGAACCAGAGGATCTCTGGAGGAAATTTCTTTTGTAGTGCACACAGGCTTGGAAACAACATACAGGTGGTTCGTTTGCAAATGCCCAAGAGCTACAATTTCTCTTAGCAACCTCACTCTATTTTAGGAGACTGAGCCGTGATTTGTGCACGTGCAGGATGGGAAGGAGACTGGTTTAAAGTTTCTTCATTTACAAATTTCATTTTAGGCCTTTCTACATGAAAAGACATTTTTACCTTTTATCTTGGAGGTAGGGAGAGGACAGCTTTGTTGACTGCTCTTACAGAGGGGTTTTTTTTTATAGTATAAGTGCCATAGATAGAGGGAGCACCTCCGTTATTTTTTTCTAGTTCTTGAAATTTTGCTGGTGCAAATGGATTTGGCAAAAGCTTGGAAAAATGTAGCAGCATTCAAGCAGTCATACAAGTGTGTGATTTCCTGTGCCGTAACAGAAAAGTACATTTTCTGCAAGAGTTAACAGTGAATATTCTAATATTTTATATGCCAATGAGGTAGGTTGGTATAGGAGAGGAACATGTACTCCTGGAGCCGCTGACTGTGTTGACGAGGTTACTGCGGGCACTTCTGTTATTTTTTCTAGTTCTTGAAATATTGCTGGTGCAAATGGATTTGGCAAAAGCTTGGAAAAATGTAGCAGCATTCAAGCAGTCAAATACAAGTGTGATTTCCTGTGCCGTAACAGAAAAGTACATTTTCTGCAAGAGTTAACAGTGAATATTCTAATATTTTATATGCCAATGAGGTAGGTTGGTATAGGAGAGGAACATGTACTCCTGGAGCCGCTGACTGTGTTGACGAGGTTACTGCGGGCCTAATCCTGCTGGTTTTCCATCAACAGAATAACCTTGCTTTCTAACATTGTGCAAGGCTGTCTCAGCCCAGAGGAGAGAGGAGCTGCTCTGTGTCTCCCACAAGAAGAAAGAAACTGTGGCCTACCTGTTTGACAGTATTTTTTTAAAAATGTTGGTACTTTTAACTGAGGTTGTTTTAGAAGGCCTGTACCTAAGGGAGCCAGCAGTGTAGAGGCTAAATTGCCCTCACTGGCAAATAAAAATTTTAGGTGTACTGAGCTGACTGCATTTCTTATCTGAAGTAAATGGCTAAACAAATCCAGATTTGTTCAGGCAGGAGACCACCTAGAAATGCCAGGTCCTATAGGCAAAGAATCACAGCTAGATATCACAGAAACTGTATAAAATATATTTCGCTGACCTTCTTTGGCCCTTACTGACTAGATTCAGCCGGGGCAGGGGGGGAGAGCCCAGCATCTGCATTTGAGGAAAGTGAATGAAAAGTGAGGCCACTCTCATAGGCAGGAATTTTGTTACTTATGAGTTGGGGTATTAAAAACAGCTTAGACCAGCCAAGAAGAATTATTTAATCTGAATTCTTACTAAATTAGGTGCTTAAGAAGTGCAGGGAAAGCAGCATGGCAGGAACCCCAGATTCAAGCCTGTGATTCTCCTATCCCCCCATGTTTTTATTTCTTCATATTTTAAGTATTTAATTAATCTATACAGAGTTTTTAATACAATACAGTTGATTAACGCTTGTGATTTCAGTGCCTTTTTAGTATGACAAATCTCTTCTGAGAAATATTCCCAGTTAATGATCTGTGTCATTTTTTAAAGTTTGCCTTCTAACTAATTTTAGTGGAGATATCATTAAATTCTTCATTATACTTATTTATAGCAAGGACTGAATTGGATTTTAGATGTTATGATTTTACCCTAATAAAGACCTACAGCTCTCAAAACACTCTATTCTCTCTGCTTTTGGAGCTCTAATACAAAGTTTTAGAACTAAGTGTAGCTAAAAAAAAAAAAAGATGGGGAGGAGGAGAAGGTTTCTGTTCTACTCTGAGGCCGGCTGAGCGTTGCAGGAAGGTGCCTTGGGGTGCTGGTCCACACTGTGTCTGTCCACACCTCTGCAAAACCTCCTGCCCCTCCCAGCCCTCTCCTCCCACGGCTCATTTTGGTCCCTGCACCGCAGCATCCCACTCCCTATGAACACCAGTACCGTCGTGTTGAGGCTGAGCTGTAAACCTCTGGCACTGAAAGGATGGAGACGAGACCCCTTCTATGGGGTGACCGAGTGTGCTGGCGTTTCTTTGCTCTTTCCCCGTAACCAAATCGTTAACGTCTTGTCTCTCTTCCCACTTCGCACACAGGGATACGTTCGCTGTGTCCTGTCTCATTAACCCGTGGAGAAGGGTCATTGCTCCCGCGTGCCCTGTCCAGCCGAGGCTCCTTGCTGTGCTCGTGCCAGCCAAGGGCTGGGTGGCACACGACATCCCAAAGCGCTTCAGCTAGAGATTAAAAATCCGGCCCCCACTGACGCCCCACTCAGCGGTGCCGAGCTCTGGGGAGCTCTGCAAGGCACAGAAGTGGTTTGACTGTCGGCCATGTGAAGACATTGCCCAGCCAGACCCTGCCTTACTCTGGAGGACTGAAATAACAGCTGATTTGAGAGGGAAGAGCTGGGGGAGGTGATCATGTATTTACACTAGGCACAAACTTTTATCTACTGCCTATCTCCTAAGCTGAGTGATTTTTATCTTTACAGTTGGCCCAGAGAGAAGGCAAAAAATAACTATATTTCAACCATATAGTTTTCTAATTATATTGTTTTGACCAACTCTACCGTAAGTAAACACTATGTAACTATTGGTTTCTACTCTGCTTTTTAAACACGAGTGCTGTTTTGTTTTATTTATTTTTGTACACAGAGTATTTTTTCTGCTCCTGGGCAAAGCAAACCCTGGGACAAACAGGTGGTTGTGCCTCAGGGCCAAGGATGCACGCGGCAAGGGCCATGGCAGGTGGCAGCGCCAGGAGCACCATCATGTGTCTCCCTGCCCCTCTTCCACTTGTGAGCTCCACCAGAACAAACAGCGATCACGGCATCAACCTTGGTAATAGCAGCCTTAGTGCGTTTTACCCGTGCCTTTGGTCTTGCAGGGTCACACAGCTCTTCCTGACTGAAGGCGGAGGAGGGCTGTTCTGCGCTGTCAGCTGCCATGTGGGATGCAGCTTGGCTCCCACGCTCCCCCTCCCTACCCCAGGGAAGACATCCGTGTCTCCAGGCACTGCCTGCACAGTCGCCTTGGCTTGCTCTACATTTCATTCAAGGGCTCTCCTCCTCTCACTGACTCCTCTCCTGCTTCTTTTTCATTCCTGGCCTCTTTTTCGAGGGGCAGTGGACTCCCGCTGATGGGAAGCCAGACACAGGGGGTAGGACAGGTTGCTCAGGGTCTGCTTCAAACCACTGGGGAGATGCTGAATGTGCCAGCTCTGCCTCCCTCACCTGGCACAGGCCAAACTCAAGAGGTCTTGCACCCTATATTAAGCAAACCACATTGGAAACGGAGAGTAAGCTGGGCCTGTGTTCAAAAGACATCAGGAATTTCCTACAAACTGACAGTGCATTGTGCTTATGCAGAGGCATGCACAGGCACAGCTGCGTGGCAAATGTAGCTGTGGTGGCCGGTGCGAATGTACACCATCGTCACATGAATTATGCATTTCTTTGCATGTAAAATATTAAGCATATTTATGTATCTTTGTTTACTGCTTTTTACTTTACTGGACATAGCATGATGTTTTCCCCATCACTATATTAGACCTTGAATTAAGGCAAGTTCCTTGTTAGGGAGCGAGGGTTTGGTTGGTTGGGTTTTTTTAATTGCTACTTTTAAATTCTAGTGAAACAACGAGTAAACAAATAAAAAATTCATTAGAGAGAGGCAGCTCAACTTAGATGAAAGTTTTACAACATATAGCTCTGCTTTCAAAAGCAGAAAATCCAGTCACCAGGTCATTAGCACAGCATGCAGCACCACAGAAATGAGGAACATTAGAACTTGTGTCGTTTGCAAGATTTACTAATATTTCAGTGTCTTAACAGCAACGCTTCAGCCTAAAAGCTTCCCAAAAGGCACTTAAACATTTAAAATACCAGATCCAAATGGCTCTGGATGCATTTACTCATTACAAGCATATTTAAAACAATGCATTTGGGCTGGCTTGTGACAACTTTGGGGCTACTGTGGGAAGGCAGGGGGAGGGCACAAGGAATATTTGTTCCTTGTTTCGCCCCGTTGCAAGGGCAGCCAGAGTATGTCTGCTCTTGAACATGTGTGGAACGACTGCTGCAGTGCCAGAGGTGCTCGTGGGAGTCGTTGCATGTACAGATTACATTTTAGTGTTTGACTGTGAAGATTCCCCTGAAGAAGCTAACGCTGATTATGATCCTAGCTTGATAGCTTTGCTTCTTTGAACATGTCAAGTTAATTTCATGCTGAATAAGGAGAAAACTTATGCCTGTCACAGTGCTATATATCAGTCAGGAGCTAAGAACAAAGGCTTTAAAACCCAACTTACTAGGTTTGCCACATGCCTTGGCTACAAAAAGTGAAATGCAAGTGTCTGCCTTTGTGCTTTTCACAGCACAGATGAACTTTCCTTTGGAAGAGAAGGTGGCTACAGAGGGGTCCCCATTACCAGTATAATGGCTTTGCATTATGCTCTTCAGCACTGGTGGAAGCACTGTCTGGGAAGAATGGCTCTGTAAGTGTGTTGGGGGCTGCTCCTCTGCATGTCCATCCCCTTTTCCCAGGTCTCTCTTGAAAGATAGCTATTGTAGCTAGTTACCAACGAGCTCAAAGAGACGCTTCCCCTTTAAAGTCAGGTTAATATACTGAGAAAGCATGAATCTTTTTGGGTTTTCTTTGGTCTTTTCTTTGTTTGGTTGTTTTTTTTCCCAGCTCCAAGACTCTGTTATGCTTTTTAAATCTTTACTTGCTGTTTGAGCTTCTCAATCTCCTCCAGTTTAATACTAGGAATTGTAAAAAGAGTTTTTAAAAGGAAAAACAACAAATAAAGGAAGTTTACAAACTAAGCAGTTGTGTCCTTTCTGATTCTAAGAAGGCTAAGAAACCACACAGTCTAAAAACAACTGGCAATTTTTGCATGATGTAAAATATAGTCACTATTATATGCAATGCAATGGTTGCTGTTCAGAAAATAACAAAAGCAACACATAGGTCTAGAAAATTTCAAGCAAAATTTATTTATTGTCAGCTGCTTCCATTAACTCAGACAGTGGCTGTTGCACTAGAAAATATTACACAGATTCTTAAATCATCACAGATAAGTGAATATAATACTTTTATGTATAAATATTCTAGCACTCTAACAAATCTTCATATAATACAATTCTCAGGAAATGGCCTGGTAATTAGCAGGTTAAGGTCTTATTTTTTTGCCATCTAAATTGAAAAAAAAAATTACCTGCTCCACATTGCCTCTTTTAATCATGAACAAAATGAAGTTTAAGTTTAGGAATGAAATTAGAAGGGAGAAGAACTTTCAAGTTTGTGGAAAAAGTGCAGAAGTCTCATGGAAAAAAAAGATCTTAGAAGTGTCCTTTGTCAAAGATCTAGGCAAAGGTAGGCAAATGTGTCTGCCAAAGTTGTGTACCTCTTTGTGTGACTTCAGTCCCTTAAAACCCTGAGTGTGCTTTACACAAAACAACTTGAAAACACCAGAAGTTTCACATTAAAATAAGGCAACCACCATTTGGGGAGTTTCAAATAATCCTGTCTGCAGCTTGCTGTGTGATGAAAATGTTCTGAAGATCTCCCATTAGATTTGGGCAGATCAATGACGACCATGGTATTTGATGGTACCTAATTCCTTCTGACCGTCAGTAAGATACTTGATTTTTGCTTTCACAAATCTCCAGTTGTCTCTATAATAATTCATTTTACTGGGGATTTGCTTCTTGGGGTGTTAACAGTAATGACATTCTATTTTCCTGTCTCCAATCTTATGATGGGCTCCACACAGGTGTAAAATTCTACATAGCGGTGCCAGGATCAAGCTGACTAAATGACAAAGAGATGGACAACTGGATGAGAGCACAAATTCACATGTATTTCCATTATTTTGGCACTGGGCAAAAAGATTTCTCTATTGACTTCCCCTCAAAGCCACCGAGAATAAAGCTATAAAGGAAGCTTATCAAAAAGTAGGCCATGTTGCTCTGCTTATCATATTCATGTTGCCACTTCTCATTTTCCAGAGGTAAGAGATTTCAGACTGGATTCAGAGTGGATGACTGGTACAGCATGCTGTGGTGATGCATGCCTTCCTTTTAATCTCAGTGCGCAAATTACATCTTCGCATACCTAGGGATATAGATAGTCTTATCATAGGAAACAGATATTGGGGGACAAAGTTGGCTGAAGACAGGGAACAATGTCAAATTTTTATAGCATGTCTTAATGGTGGGTCATGTTTAAAAAAAAATAATTAAAAGCCATATATCAGAATCTAGAGACACCCTATAGGAATTTCTCATCTCTACAGCAGAATTTACCACTTTAGCAACATGCATATTTCTCTCTCTATCCTCAGTATATGAGAACTGCCAGTAAAAGCTGCTTTTCAGCTTCCCAGATAAAGCTCTCTTCCCCTCTTTCTTGCTTTTTTCCCCTCAAAAAACTTTGTTTGCTTTTTAACTGTGGAGCAACGGGGCTCCAGATCTTTCAGGTCTGTGATGAAACCTCAGTTACACAGTTTATCAGCTGAATCTGTAAATTAACAACGTCTGTATCCCCAGGCCATCACTCTTCTCAAATAATAGGATGTTGGATCATTGCCCTTCTGAGTGAACATCAAAAGTTGTGTCCAAGAAGATGTGAAACAGAGCTTCTAGAAGAATAAAGGTGAGGATAGCAGAGGCACTCAGAGTTGCAAGTGCAACTGCTCACTTCACAAAAAAAGGTGGCAATTCTGTGGGTGGCAAAATCAAACAGAGGTGGGAGTGTTACAGCCATGATCTTCCATGCTTTCTCAAGCACTGCAGAGCTGAGATTCTCGCCTCTCATTTCAACATTTGACAGAATTTTTTTATAAATCAGGCACCTCGCAAACTTGAATTCCATTTTAATACCCCTGATAAAGCCTCTAAAGCCTCCCTCCTAGTAAAAATTTTCTGCTTTCTGCTTTATAAACCACCAGAAAAGCCGTCTCTAAAGCCTCCCTCCTAGTAAAAATTTTCTGCTTTATAAACCACCAGAAAATCCTTATGTTTCATGTTAATTCTGTTGCAAATGCCTTGAAATGAATATCCTTTTAGAAAAATTGTGTGTGGTTATAAGTTTCCAGCCTCAGAAACTCTTGTTTTGGAGACCTACTCCAAAGGGCAGGTTTAAATCTTGGCTTAAAACAAAGATATTCTCTGCTGACAATTAATCATGGAGATCTAGAGAGTGGACTCTTCTTTCCTACAATGAAAGTGCAACCCAGTTTCTAGTTTATTGTTATTGTGATCCCTTCCCACCATTTGCTTTCCATTGTTATGCAATAACCTCCTTTTGTTAGAAAGCAACAACAAAAAATGAGGTTAAACTGTGTCCCCCACTGGTGGTCTTGAAACTTTGTGGTCTCTCACGACACCCATGCACACGACAATGTTGAAAAACATCCTTAATCTTTCTTAGGACAGGAATCAAACTCCTGAATAAATCAGGAATTACTCTTAGTGGAAGACTTTTCCCTAAATTACATTTATGCAACTTGTTATTACATTTCACATGAAGTATCAGAGAGGATTATGGGAAATAGGATAGCACCTTCTGTAGGTATCTATTTCCCATAGAAGCCATTAGGGCAAGTTTATTAGCCCATCGTGGTTGTAAATAATGAATTCAATTCAATATTTGGGGTTACCTGGGGTTTAAATTGGTACTGATCTTAGTCTAATGTTTCCAATTTCAGGAATTGAAACAAAATACTATATGTATACCTTTGCCAGCATGCAAAAATGTTAATCTTGATAGATTACATTAATCTTTATAGAGAGCACTTTTTGCTCCACTTACATTTCAGGATCTTAACTCCTCAACATAAGGATGCTTTACCCTTTTATATTGAGAACACTGCACATTTATTTTAATTGGATAACTGAGCTTTTCTGCTTACTGAGCTGTCTGCCTGACATTTGCAAAATGCAGCTTTTTTCCCCCAACATAACCTAACTGTTCATTTTTATAAGGCCTGTCATCCAAACAGGCAGAACCTAATCCTTAATTAGTTGTCATATTTGTTTAGATGTTATACATCATCCATTGGACTGAACTGTTTGGTTTACTGTCCTTTCATAATGTCCATTAAATGATTATTTTTGCATTCACTTATGTTTTATTTAACAGTTTTCTTATGTACTGAACTCCTGACTCACAGGCTTTTTGCTAAACAATGGAATCATTAAATTGGTTAGGCATGCAGGCTGCCCAGGCACTGCGTGGGTAAATCAAA
This sequence comes from Aptenodytes forsteri, assembly GCF_000699145.1. Taxonomy (NCBI): domain Eukaryota; kingdom Metazoa; phylum Chordata; class Aves; order Sphenisciformes; family Spheniscidae; genus Aptenodytes; species Aptenodytes forsteri. The sequence goes on along the minus strand of NW_008794125.1, from coordinate 4,840,313 downwards.
GCTAACAGAAAGCAAACTAAACCAAGTCATAAGCAGTGCTGAGAAGCAGACTGGAGTGCTGTAAAGTACCCTAAACACAGTGAGCTGTTCCCCACTTTGGATTTTCAGCTGTAAATCTCTTCTGGAATCAGGAACCTACAACAAGCCAACCTGTCTTATGGGAAAGAGAAGGGCCACTCCACTGTCATCCGATCCCTGTTAAGCAAGCAATGGGGTCATGGAGGCATCTTTTCACTCTGATAGGGAACAGGGACTGGAATCCAGGGCAGAGTCCGAATCAACAGACTATCCAAGAAGTGTTTCTCAATGACTAATTATTTAAGTAAAATGGAAGGTCTTTAACAGAAGAACTGAGAATGACTTGACCCAATATACACATGGTAGCTACATACAGAAAAAAACATTCCTGTATTAAGTTGAGCCAAGAGAAGATTTTTAAAACCATCTCCCACATATACTTGTGAGTGCTTTGAACATGGTTTCAGTGGGCATGGCAATCACCTCCACCTCCCCTTCCACCCAAAACTCTCATTCTTAGTACCCCTACCTAACTGGGTACTGCAAAACACATAAACCAAGATCGCCTACCTTGAGCATCCTGATAGGACACTAGGTAGGAATCTGAAAAGTTTGACAGCATCTGCTGCAGAGAGCTAAACAACAGCTGAACAGGAGCTCCTGGCCCTGAATGCTGCCTGACTGGACACCTCAAATGACATTGAAGTTTCCAGGTCCCTTCGTGGATATAATTCGAAGTATCTGCTCTTCACGAATGGGTAATCCACATGTTTCATTGCTTTGTTGCACAGCAGGAGTTATAGCCTATCCAACCAAAGCAAGTGGTGAAATGCTCAGGTAGTCACATCACTGTTTCAACTACACTGCCATTGCATTAGGTTCATCCTTTGTTTGTGTGGATACAGGAAATGTATCCCCACACTTAAATACAAACCAGCGTGAAATAAAAACCTTTCTTTTCCAAGTAAGAAAATAAGGACCAGCTCTTGGATCTAGAAGTACTTTTAATCTTTTTCCTCCCCATGCTAATCTCAGTCTTATCTCATTGAGAGAAAAGATTCAAGCTGAAGATATACTGGCCCGTACTACGTAGGTTTTTTTCTGATCCTAGTCTGTGTCCGTTGTGCTCTTTGTGAAGTGCTGCAAGACAATTATCAGTATGCAGAGGACTAGGTAAGGGCTGGAGAGGCATAAAAGCTGCCGGAGAAAAATTTCCAATTCAGACAAAAAGCAAACATCTCCATTGCTGTATGAATCAAGTTACGTGTGGTAAAGACTCAAGGTCTAGTCTGGAAAGACGTGGCATAAAGCTCATGTTATAGTGAGAGGTGAAGCGTATGCCCTTTAGGAATAAATGAAGCATTATAATAAACTTTTATAATACTGATAAGATGACTGGTTTTGATGACACTTTCATAAATTCTTCAGACCTCCCAAAATCATTGTCTCCCTTCTGATCTCACCTCCCACTCAAATCTTCTCTTCCCACTGAAACAAGGTTGCTTTTTTTTTTTTTCTTCTCTCCCCTCCACCTACCAAAATGATGATATTTCAGCTCTACTTTAGGGAGGAAATAATTTGAACAGCCTTTTTTCCTCATGCATCTGTACTGTAAAACTGAAAAAATGTGGCAATAGGAACACGTCAAACTTGCAAAGAATCACTTGAGGTATGAAACTGCAATACGGCAAAACAGCAATTCAAACTGAAGACAAAGTTCCCAGAAAGTTAAAGAAAATTAAATTCTAGTTAAAAAACTTAACATTTTACCCAAATAGGAAGCTAATAAACAACCTGTATGCCCTTAAAGATGATCAAGGACAGAGTAGTACAGGACATGGTATACAGGGATAGTTCTAAGATTTCCTAAAAAGATTCAATTTAATCTTTGCTATACGATCTGCTACAATTAAAGCAGTATTAGAGCTTTAAATAATTGGAAAAAATACCCTGAAAAGCTTACTGCATTTTCTTTTTTTTCTTTTGGTTACACACGATGCTTTGCTTATTCTCTGGCCAATTGTTCAATAAACACGAAGTTTTATTCAGTTAGCGTGTGTTGGCTACTCAGCCAAGAAAGGAAGCACTACTGCATTAAATCATAAATAACGATACCAGACAACATGTAGATGAATCCAACCACGTGAAAATTATGTGGTCTTTCAGGTTCTCTGGGTGTGCGTTTGGTTACACACGATGCTTTGCTTATTCTCTGGCCAATTGTTCAATAAACACGAAGTTTTATTCAGTTAGCGTGTGTTGGCTACTCAGCCAAGAAAGGAAGCACTACTGCATTAAATCATAAATAACGATACCAGACAACATGTAGATGAATCCAACCACATGAAAATTATGTGGTCTTTCATGTTCTCTGGGTGTGCATGTGTGTGTGTCTGTCCCCCACTCATGTTTATCTGTTCACATGCTTCTCACCTTCCTTCAGTCCAAATCTTACTCAGTATTACTACCTTTGTCATTTCATCCAGCCACCAAAGGAAACACTGTCATTGTATCCCTCATGCATGGTGTGGAGGAGAGTACGCTTGAACATTTAGTGCTCATATTTCATATAAAGCTATAAAGTAAGCATAACATAATACCTCCCCACCATTCCTGGCAAACATCAGGGTTTCTTCTCTTTACTTTCCCAGAAGGATCCAAGCACTTTTTAGAGTAAAGCCTGCTGCTAAACTGCAAAACACGCAGTATTTAATCCCTTATCTTTACGTCTTCTCTTCCTCTGCTAAATTACATTATACTAGGAACCCAGGTAGAAGAGTCGTGTAATTCTGTTGGCGTGCATGTGGCATGATTAATGGCACATTAAACTCATCAGCCTCATCATGACCTTTCAGACTGATGGGTAAGTCTAGACCTACAAGCACATAGTTGTCTTTGCTATGACTTGGATGACAAAGCTGGGAGTGACAAGAAGGAGCCTTCCAGAACTGCAGAAATTCCACTGTTGGTTTCAGATCAACAGAGTTACCTTTCCTTCCTCTCCTGTACTTGAAGGTGCACAGAACTAGAAGCTGTCCATGAAAAAGACAGCTAAACAGAAGGCTAACTCCCATCGGCCACCGGAGAGAAGTGGTGCAGGGCTCAGATGAGAGCAGCGGGCGCATACTCATAGCAACTGGCCCTCCCCAGTAATTGGTGCTCCCTGAGCAGCACTTGGCTGAGCAGCTACAGTCACATTTCATCTCAGAGGTCAGGTGCAGATCAGTGGTATTTTTGTGATCCACTTAGATGAAATGTCCTGTTTAAATGCAGTCAGTTTGGAAGATGCCTTTTTTTCTTCCTACGAACAAAAACCAATTCCTCCTCATGCATCACGCAGTGTTGCCTGAAAAATACATCTGATACGGGATTAAACTTGCCTTTTTGGGAAGCAAACCTTCAACCCGGTCCCGTGCTGAGTCTCATCGCTCTGGCCTCTGACTGAAAAGCAGCAGCAGCCAAGACTGGGCCCGCTGA
>NW_008794125.1:4833116-4835865 GCF_000699145.1 Aptenodytes forsteri | reverse complement strand
CTCAATAAATTTCAGTTTTTTCCCTCACCATTATAAATATATGTTACTGCCCCATTTTTCATTGATTAATATAGTCTCTTTCTCTCTCTGTTTCAATTTTAAAGATAATTTATTTTTCATTCTTAGATATAAATGCTACAGAAACTTTGTTTTCAAATCTTGTGAAACTTTATTGATGGTTATTGTTCAACTGATCATACTGCATGCACATACGATGACAAAGAGAAAGCCTGATCACAAACACTTTTTTTAAAGCAGAGTTGTTATAGCAAGTTGGCAGGTTCACAGCGGTGAGTTGATAATTTACTAAGGTGCTTGCCAGTAGGCACGCACATTACACATGAGGATATAACTATCTGCAGCAAAACTGTAGCGAGACAGTTTTCTGCTTTATTTATTTAAATACAAAAACAAGAAGACCCGTGACAAACACCCCAACTTAGGTTAACTTGTAAACAGGACAACATGGAAAGAGTCCAAACATATGCACAGACAAACTGCAATTTTTCAACTATGCTTGAAACCGCCACCCGGGCATCTGCTCGGCTGCACCTGTCCGTGACCCAGACAAGCAGCCTTCTCCAGTCAGTGCTCCATCGGAAGAAGGTCCCTGTTTTGTCCCAGTTGAAAAGTTGTCTTGGGCCCGATATTTAGCAAAATGGCCTTGGTTTGAAAATCAAATAGGGGCAAGTTGTCATGCCTTGAAAAATTGCAGATTGTTTACACGACACAGTCATGTTTCAAAAAGTACCAAGCTGATGAAAATACCATGATTATCTCTACTCAATGATTGCAATACTTGTAAAATGCTTATATAAATCTGAATATGATTATCATATAATTCCATAAAAATGATACGTCTGTCTCTAACAGTTGGTCTACTAGGCTAAATCTAAAGCATCATAGGCTGTGTATTTCTAGAACTTAACAACTCCACTGCACGGATGTAAATTTTATACATTTTTTTTTTTACTGGTACAAAGAATTTAAGTTTTTATTACTTTCTTTTTTGGAAAAAAAAGAAAAAAATAGAAACAGTGCTTTTATCACCTTTTTATTATTGTTTTTTTCCCTCCCATAATATAAAAGTCAGCAATGATATCAATAATTTATTTTACTGGAAGAAATATAAACAGAATGCTTGTTAATGGTCTAACTAGCAGTTTTTGCCTAAATAACTAGTTATGGATAAATAGCTGAATACTGCCTGGTGGAATGCTTTAAAAGGGTGCCTTCGGACAGCTTTTAATCCGATTTTTATGTACAAGTGTCAAGAAAAGCACCCCTAATAAGAACATAACCTTTGGCTTTGAACAAACAGTGAATAATTTAAGACAGCTGATATATGATAGTTGGTGCAGTGGGGCCCCTTTTTGCTTCATAATTAATATTTTAGCCAAACCCCATTCCCATGTCCCCAATTTCCCCCCTCCCTCCCTCTCATAAACTAAAATAAATGTAGATGCAGAAAAAAATGACTACTGTAGTCACTTACACTCTTACAAAACATGTGATAACCCCAATAGCTTAATATTCAGCATATATAATTCATTTACATGATATAGCACTCTTGATTGTGGCCCTAAAACAGTTTTTATTCATATCTAGCAGCTTTCTAGATCAACCACAAAAACTTCTACAGCCAGCAATCAAACTACTTAACCTTCAGAAATTAAAGACCCACAATATTAAAATACACAGAACAAAATATCTGAGGTATAAGATAAAAAATGTAATTTTTCCTCTTTTTAGAGTTGCTAAAATGATGCACTACTGCATGTATTGCAATACCCAGGCCTCGGAAAGCTTCCTTTTTCCCCACATTGGAAGGTTTTTATGGTTTTGTCATTTAGTATGGAGCAAAACGGCTGTATCCCCCTCGGTATATACTAGCCTGTAATGAAGAAAGAACGAGACCGACATCATCAGCATGGCTCCTAGTCTTGGCATCAGTCAAGGGTGCAAAAGCATTCTGAAACAAAGCAATTTGATGGATTGTTTTTTAAATTTACTTTTTTAACAACTAGATTTGCATTTTCATTTGACATGACTACTGCCCCATCTTAAAAGGCAAGCAACGTTCAGAACACCCCACAGCTACAGTGCCAACGCATTCCAAGGTCAAGGGAAGCTACTTAAGATTATTTTTAATAAAAAAAAAAATTAAGTAGAAGACATGTGAATAGAGTGTCAAATTCCACTCATGAATGTACACATGCAGCTCCCTCTGATGTCAGTGAAAACTAAGTGCACTCATCTAAAGACAAAGTCTAGGCTAGAAAGAAGATTATTTATGTCTTTCCTTCCTCAGAAACCAAGGAACAATTAACAAAAAAGAATATCTCTCTTCCATGGAATTTGTTACCTAATTTTCTATTCTTACAATGAGCACAAAACAGAAGATAACTGTCTTTATTTTACTGAACATTGAGGAAAATTAAAACTTCATTTCTTATTGCTGTGCTAAGGCTCTAGAGTCTCAAAAGCAGCAGATAATTATGAGTTGCATATATTAAATGATTGAAGTAAATGCTTTGTAATATTTGGACATGGAGAATAGTTCTTTTTTTAATGCACAGAAAGTCATCCATCTCCAGTACAGTTCGGTTAAACATACATTTTCCCCTGCTCTCTTGACAGAGAGAGTTCAGTGCCAAAGGCATTAACACACCTGATAAAAACAATGTTTTCAATTCCTGCCACGTAGGTTCTCTCCCTTCCCTTCCCCATTCCTGTCTTCCTCTCTCCG
>NW_008794125.1:4811254-4833090 GCF_000699145.1 Aptenodytes forsteri | reverse complement strand
GTTTTGGGGTTTTTTTTGTTTTTTTTTTTTTTTTTTTTGGGGGGGGGGAGGCAGCTACCATTTTAGATATTAATTATAATCAAGAATAGGGAGATAAAAGCAGTCAAGTTTTGAGCTGACTGACAGAAGCAGCCTGAAATCTTTGGCACAGCTCTTATAATCTTTGGTGTGACTTGAACCTGGGGGCTATGTAAATGCAAGGCAAAAAAAGAAAGTATGTTCTGCATTGACAATGCATTCCGTTAGTGATGGATTTAATTATCAAAATGACTAATTATTCCATTAAGGTAAGTGCTCAGCTAGGTGATACTTGCAAAATTAGAAATATAATAACTTACATGCAGTACATTGCCAAGAAATTAAGACATTTATCAAGTTTACTGGGAGGATTAATGTGGCATTTTAGCTGCCGTTAGCACAAGAGACAAATTCAATTAACTAAAAGTGAGAAGATGTCAACCGTGCTAAGATCCAAGCAGAGAGTGGAGCGTGGGGAGACGGGGAAGACAGTGATGAGGAAGTGGAGGAAATGATCACTTACCACGGCACCAACGCCGTAGGTGGCTGCTGGAGCAAGTGTGTGGTGGTAGGGGTCTGCAGCATAAACTCGTCCGTAACTGAAAAGAAAATAAAGTTGAAGATTAATGCAAAAAAAAAGTTAAAAAAGATATTACCAAATTAACAAAATGATTGTAATGAAATATTCCATTCTATCAAAATTCATTACAGATAAACTCACTTTGCAGTTTCAAAAGCAATATCCTTTGAGAAATGTTAAGGTTACAAATGACAATAAATGTATAATTAGCTTTACTAGACTATTAAGAATCAGCATCAGGCTAAGGAGAGTGGCCACAGAACAATGGCAGGCACTTGCCTTTAAGGAACATGCTTAATGCACATTCCCGGTCTTTCTATAGAAGAGACAGAGTGTCACCTAAGCCACGATACTTGCACGGCTGAAGCCTCAATTTTCAGGCCAAGTTCCTGCTACAACCAGGCAAAGACAGTGATGTGAAAATCATATTTTTGTCATTTCTCCCCATACAGAATCCTTATAGTTGAAACTACTTCAAAGCTTCTTTACACGTACACCTGGTCAATTTGCTGGCCCAGTCCTCCTCTTCACCTTGAAATACATAGCTTTGTTTCGCAGTCCGAGTCTGAATGCAGTTACCATTAGTGAGATGGACATGCCAACTAGATACAGGTTTCACTGAATGTGTCTAACATTTTTTTCCGTAATCAAAGAATTTGATACCATTTGATCACATATAACAACAAAAGCAATCTTAAAATTATAGTGGTGTCTTGCATACAAGGGTTAATGTAGTAAACAAGTTAGGTTCTAATAATACTCTTGCTATCTCTCAAAAAAAAATCTTTTTTTTTTAGCCTTATGTGAACAGTAAACCCAGACTGGTCTCATTCTGTGTAACTAACTTATTTTTCAGATACAAATACAAACTTACTTTTTTTGAAAAGAGGACAGTTGTCCTATTTTATTATCATGTATTTGCTCCTCCACAAGCGGAATCTGATTAGCCGATTCCTAGATAATCAGCTGAGGGAAAGCTGAGAAGGGAATGTTTCCATGGCATATGCAATCCTCCACCACCTACTACTGTGGGTCCTGGATGTGAGGTAGAGAAGAGGTCCAAATTATCTGCACTAGACATTCCTACCTACCCAGTGACATCTTCAAGGAAGGAGCAGAAATTACCACAGACAAGATAGTCTTTAACTCTCCATTTCACTGAGCCAACATTTGCAAGCGTATGAGGGATTCATCGCGTATGGAAACCCCAGTAAGCCACCTCTTGGGTCAACTGTGCTATCTAAAAGCAAAAGGGTTCAGCACTGAAAAGGCAGAGACTTTACAAAAATGTCTCTTACTCTCTGACCAAGCCTAGGGTCACAGATTTGCAGAAGTTATATGCTCTTCCTTTTCCAAGGATATATAACGACATATCTTGATGAAAAAAAAGTAGAAAAACGTTCAGTAAGTACAAGCTTCAAAGTGTACATTGGTTAATATTCGGTATTGTGAATAAGCCATCTTTTTCCAGCAACAGTCTGGCATTTTGAGCAAACGTAAAGTGAACCTATGTTCCTATAAAGTATTCTATGGCACAATCTGGATGTTTCACTACAAAGTACAACCATAGTAGCTGAATGCCTTCAGTGGTACTATCCTGGTTACTCAGTAAATTCAACTTTCTATTAAGAGATAATAAATTAAAAAGGAGTTAATCTGTTAAAGCTATGAAAGTACCACAAGTTTATGAATGTGGACTCTCTTTCTTACCCCGCAGCTATATTTACTTTAGTTTTGGGCGGAGAAGTCTTCATAGGTATTGAAGATATATATGAATATCTAGGGGAAGCAGCGTGCTGGGCAATCACCTTCTATCTCATGGTCTTAAACTCAGGAAAATACATGTAAAAGACTTGTATAAAACATATTAATTCTTCTTTTGCATGCAATATATTGATGAGTGAAGGATTAAATTTATATATCAATTCCATTTAAATACTTGGTATCCATGAATACCGAGCTTCGGAAATTATCCAAGGCAGTTAACAACAAAGAAACCAGGCAGTTCCCACTGAAAAAAATGGAAGGAAAACCAGCTCACATCAGCCTGTCTTGGGTAAATGACACTTGGTGATCCTTTGAGTTGGAAAGGGGGCGTAAGAGTTCTTCGAGCAGCTTTGACCCTGACCCCATACTCTGAAGCCTCTTTGGTCAGAAAAACTTCCATAAACCTCAGCCTCGGTAACCCTTCGCATTAGGATGCAAACATTATAATATTTAGAGATTTAAAACACTTAGCTTTGATAGTAGCCATACCAGAATCTCGTGTGTCTTGTTCATCTACATTAAAGTGAAGAACGCACCTTAATTTCCTCTGTATGCCTATTTTTAAAGTCTGAGAATCCATTTTAAACATCATTATAATTTTAATTCTCTCAAGCCAAATCTCATTCAAACATTAAGAGAACATCTAGAAAGGGAAAATGATTAATTTAAAGCTAGACTTGTTTCCAGCACTATAAATTTCCCTCATATCCCTAGTAACATGGAGGAGGAATTGCATGTACTATTATTATACATGCTTTAATGTCATGACTGTTATTTTTAAAGCAATGGGAACCCCCCCCCCCCCAATTAACTGGTATTACAGCAGTACTGAGCAAGGACTGTAAATTTAGATCTGTAAGAATTACGTTAGTTTTGGTCTAGTGTAAACCATTAACTACACTGGGACTTACTCTGTGAGCTTTTTCCCCCATTGCTCTGGTCCATTTCCTGCCGTAGGGCTGCATTCTGCCTCCCTACTGCACCCCATTCCTGCAGGATCCTTGACTATGTCTCAGTGTCCCACAAAACTGAAGGTCTAATGGCTCACCCATGGCAGGGTATTAAATGGCCTAAATGCAAGGGCCACTTGTAAGGAAGGAACAAGCCCGAATACATAGTGCTCAGGCTTTATTCAATTATTAGTGTATTTAACCCAACTACTGAAGTAACTAACCAGTTTACAACACTGATGTAATAAAACATTTTGCTAATAGTATTACATCAATATTTTACAGAAATCTGGACAACTAAGAGGAAAATATGGATAAACAAACACATTAAGCAATTTCAAAAGAAAGAAAAAATGACTCTTTCAACCCAGTATTTACTTCTGCGTACATTTTTATTACTCTTTGCCAAGGCAGTAATAACTTATTGTGAGTGCTTTACATTATTTTTTTCATCCTACTGTGTAAACCATGTTTCTTCCTTAAAACGAGAGTTGCGAAGCAATCCTAACACGAAAACTGTGACCTAAGTTAATCCTTGCTCCTTAAAAAGAATGTTTTACATTTATATTGTGATAATGCTGAAGTTTGTACTGTGACATTAACATAAAAATGATATTTCAGAATTAGCAATGCTTATATTCTTGTTAAAATAAGAAACACTTCTTCCTTTTCTTTTACAGGATATTGAAAGTCCACTTGAACAAATGTGTGCAATGTAAACATAAAATAAAATAAAATAAAATGTAAAAAGCATTCTTCCAAATCTTCTGTAGAAGAAAATAAAGTATATAAAATTAATTGCAAAATTCTCATTCTTGCACCCTCCTAAATACACTTGACATATGTAAGCACAAACATGGAAGAATATATTTCCAAAGGGGAGAGAACACATGCTCAGATATTATCTGGGGGGAAAAAAAATGCATTGAAATTCCTCTGTGATGAATAGACTTTTTTTCTCCTCGGGGTGACCTCTACCTTCAGAATATGATGGTTTTATTATGATTAATAAATTTCATTTCCACAGAGGAAAGGAACAGTGTCAGCTTAAACTTAAAGCAAGTGGGTTTCTTTTTAAATGCTAATTTTTAAACACTCCCTTGCATGACACCATATTTAGAAGCTCAGAAGGTTAGCAGAATAGATTCTGATTTCCATGCTGAAAATAGTAAGAAGGATTTAAACTATATTGTCACGCTGAAATTCAGTAAGCTAGTTCAGTCACATAGTCATTGGTTCATTTATTCACTACCGTGCCAGCATGCTTATTTCTCATTAAAATTAGTGGCATTTAAATGCTTTGTGATAATTTACACTGGAAATAATCATTCTAGGTAAACAATTTACTAAAATTTAGGACATGCAAATGGCAAAGTATTTTGAATAAATTAATAGTCAATGCGATTATGTGTGTATTTTACAGAATTTTAAATAAATGTATCAAACCCAATATGTGCACTCACAAATTCTTGTCTAAGAAAACATCTGATGAATAATTTTGATGCACCACTAATTAGAACAAGGTAAGTTCCACTATTTTCCAGTATATCTGGAACAAGTATTCAGAAGAAAAAAAAAAAATGTTTGCTAGCATTTTGTTACCATACTGGCACTGGTTCTTAAGTAGCTGGACTATTCTTAAGTAGCTGGATTAACACCTTACTGGGAAATAACTAAGAAAAAAATCAGTGTAGCCACGCTAACATCTGTAAATGCAGCTGTAAACTATTCACCAAAAGCTCAGTGTATGGTATGTTCTTCTTTACTCACGCTATGTCTCAATTTCTTCAATCATTTTCAGTACAGGGTTTAAAATTGCTAAAATACTACATAAAAGGACAATTTTTTGTCCACTGCACAAATAAAAAGAGAATTAAAAAATGGTAATTGGTTGTGAGATTTATTTTAGTAGGGCCTTTGAAATTGAATCTCTCTCTTTAAATCATGGGCAGTAGGCATTGCTGAAGTCTCTAAAAACAGGGAAAGTATGTGCCTCTCTGCCATTTTAGGTTTTTAAGTTCTTTGGTACTATGGCTTTATTTCCATACACATCTAGGACAGACAGCAGAGCTCTGGTACTGGAGACATTCGGAAGCTCCTTAATAACATATGTACTATAGGGTTTAATAACAACATTAATAAGGAAAAATTCACAGTATAGAGTATGAAACAAGTTAACACGTTTTCCACAAGTGATTTGACAACTAAAGAAGGAGAATTTTAAACATGATTATATTTTTAGAAATTTGATGCACATATCTTTCTGATCACTATCATTTCCCCCCATTTTTTAAAGTCTAGATATTGCTAGAAGAACTATAGAAAATGATGAATCTGTTTAAGAAATATAAAAAGAGAAGTGAAAAATCTGGTACTACCTCAGCTAAATCTAACTCTGATGTTACTTCCCATTACTTGCCACATTACAAGCAAAGCGTACGTATCACTGGAAAGCTCATATTTCTAACTTTTCCGCAATATTATCCATTCTTTACTAGCTTTGATTATAATTAACAATCAAGTAACAAAATTGCTGCTGCTTCAGACCTATACGTGTTGAATCTTCAACCAGAATAACCTGAAATTACTGAAATTCTTGTACTGACAACTATTACTAAATTTCACAAAAAGGTGACTGAATGAGTGAGACTTGGCTAAGTACGAGAGAAGGTAGATCCTAGTGCAGACTGGTTTGGCATTCCTGCCCTGCTTGTTCACCCAGGAAATGGGCACTACTGCAGTCGGCAGGTGGCACGGAAAGGGCAATCCACATCTTCCCTCTGTCAGATCTTAATGCAGAATTGCAATAAAATTTTAGACAAAGATGTGAAGATTTTAGTAAAGAATTGGAAGGAATACAAGGAAAGCAAGGGTTACCTGGCCTTATGCAGATAAATGATTCCAGTAACTAACACCTTGCTCTTTCTCTTGGTCACATAACTATGAGATACCAAGACAGATGACATGAGCAGCAGAGCTCCTTCGTATGCGCACCAGTTGCATACCACGTTGCTGAGCAGTATTTTAACCTCAGTGGGTCAAGACTGTGCAGCAGTGGTAGTCCTTTAACTTAAAATTCTTTACTACAGTAGGATGGTATCTGCTCATGGTATTCAAAGCATGTGCAACCAATCAATTTACTTCATTTTGGATATTAATATCAAGTAACTTCAGGCATTTCAGTCACCTGAATGAGCAACGAGTCTCTCTATATATCTCGGAAGGCAATGAGGAAAGATGTCTATCCTAAGTTTTTACATAAGACCAAGGAAAATGATTGAAATCTGCTGATAAAAACAGTTTCTAGTCATTTTCCTTGACTGTAAAAGTTAAGAATGCTAAAATCTTCTCTGCAAAGTTTTAAATGCACAATATCAAACACTAAGATCATTCTACAAGGAAGAACCCATAAAGTATTTTGTTACATATCATTTTCCTCTTCCACGACTGATAATGCTTTACAGATTTGTGATGTGGAGCAGAATAAGAATTGGGAAGATATAGCAGAGACAGACAGCACAATGAAACAATGAAATTTCAAGGTATACTGCTGTGCTGAACTCCTGTATACCTTGAAAGCCATGAGGGATAGGGCAATAATAAAAGATTTCCATGAAGGGATCTTCATAAATATGTCATTGATGAAACATTAAAAGCAGTCTTTACTTTTTCCTGCAGGTTGGAGCAAGAAGAAACTTAAGAAGCCTATTCAGAATTTTCTATATGCAGAGACGAATTTCAAATTCTTGACTGTTTGCTTATTTATGTCACATCTGAATTTGGCCAGTTAATTTTTCTTACTAATTGATGGGCATGTTTTGCAGAAATTTTGGTCATTGATGCTCAGACCTGATTTTAATTTTTATTTCTGAACGCCAACCTGTAACTTCTTTGGAAGTTTGTTAGTAGTTTACAGCCATCCAAAGTCAAGCTGCCACCTTGTTAAACATTTCAATAAATATGGTTGATATTGGTTAATTTGCAGAAATATAGCAGTGCAACAAACAGCAGCACAAGTGACTTCCCTCCTGAGCTGATGCTGAATAACTGCTATGGAACAATCCCAGACCTCAGCTTAAAAACTTTCACTCAAGTTTTAGTCTCGCCATCTGGATTTATATAAATGTGGGGATTTCACTTGATGCCTAGTTAAGAATCTAACATAATTCTATGCTACCAACAACACCTTTCTGTATAATCTCTATCCAAGAAAGTTAGACTTTATATAAACTTTTTTAAAAAAAGTCACTGGGGAAACTGAGGCTTGCCATCAAGTGACACCTAAACCCAGCTGTATTACAATGAAAAATAAGTATTTCTTTGATCTGTAAAGCATTTTCCTATTACTATTGCTGTTATATTTTGGGGCAATAAACCTTGAATAAATTCTTATCTAGTTCAATAATAAATATACCGGGTACTTTGTTTATTAAATTTTAAAGCAGTCTTTTGTGCTTGAGTGTAAAGTTCTGTAGTATGCAATAATATTCTTTTTTGTTTGATATTTTAAATGTAATATGATAATACCAAGATACTAAAACTGAATCCTTGTTTATTTAATGTACTTGTACATAACCATACATACATGCACACACACAAACCACCTTTCACGTGTACTATTTTCAGTCTATCAGAGAAAAAAATTCTGGTTGCTTCATTAAAAGCAGTACAGAAGATGCACACATGCTTATACGCACTTGTTGAGGGCAAACACAGATTATTCACTATTTCTGTTATCAAAGGAGCTTCACATTGCAAATCCTCCATTTACAAATCACAGAACCTCAGCTTTACTTAATCTTGTCATGTTGTCACATTTGACTAGCCATGCGAACTGACCTAGAACTGTAAGCACCGGGAAGGCAAGCTGTCGAAGAGATAATGACAAAGATGCCAAAAAGGGCTGCCAGTGTTTTCACTGGGTGAGAAAAAGGAATTAATCAAACTTCATGAAAGAAGAACAGAGGATAATCAAAGCGTTTACTGATTTTTATCAACTGATCCAATAGCTGAACATCTTTACCACACAACTACCAAGAGCAGTAAAAGCTGTAACAAATGGAATTCCATATAAGCAACTATTTACAGCAGCAGTAAACGCAAGTTTAAACTGCCAACATAAAGGACACTTGAATTTATAGAAGTTTAATAATGTGCATTAGTACAACATTTCCTAGTCTTTCCAGAGCAAAAACTTCAGTATCTGCTATTTTTCACAGGGAAAAGCAGTACAGCCTTAAATAAATACTAGCACAAAGACCTTACAGATGCTCCTTCATCTTCATTTTTTATTTTATCTGATTAGTGGAAGAGCATAACATAATAATAAAATTATCTCATAGAAAATGGTTATCTTCCCAGTCAAATTGCTTCATGAAATGAAGTCAAACCCATAGGCAGCAATACTAAAAGGGAAGAACCTCTCACAACTGAACATATGTCTTTACACAGTAATTCAAAAAGGCTGAAGGAAATCTCTCTGAAACTGCATTTTTCCAAAGCAGTTTGGATTATATGTACTTCTCGGAAATTCCTTTGAAAGAGTGTAATCTGATCAATATCTCCTACCAGACATGTGAATAAGTCAATGAGATGTATGCAAGCATGTATGGCAAAATTTTGACCAGTTACGATTATTTATGTGCCGTAGCAGAGGTACGCCACAACAGGCACCTTAACCGTTCTAAGCACTTTGTCAAATATTAATTTGGTTTTAAAAAAAGTATCTCCATATTTGCTATTGTTTCATGAATTAAATTTGTGGTAGTGTTACTGTTGACGTGTTAATGATAGTATAGAGGAAAACTGCAATGACTTGAGCAATTGCATTGGCTAAAAATTGCCAATATTCTGTTCAAACTATTTCAGTAGTACAAACTCCAATGTTTGCTTCTTTAAGCTGCCTGCTTTTGTGAAATGTTTTTCCTAGAGTTATAAAATTAAACCTTTCAGAATGTTTAATCTGTTTTGGAGACTGTATCTTTCTACAAATGGAGGTCAATAACTTAATCTAAGACTGTCAACTTCTAAAGCTTTATAATGCATTTCTTTTGCACGCACACACACGCAATCCCGCCTCCTGGGGATGATTCTGCTCAAATATGTAAATAAATACAGTCACAATTGGACAGATGTTATATCCACTTCCACCATACTTCATTCCAAATTTAGGTTTATATATACACTTGCCTCTTTCTCTGTTGTTTCAAAATCATAAACTGCATATACACTTGGAAGAAAAATAGTACGAGGCATGCAACCGCACTGGATTTGTTTGTTTGTAGTTGGAAGTTGGATAACAGTTAAAAATTGGAGGAAGAAAGAAAGAGTGATATAAATATAGAATAATGATCCTGTCCCATATTTACACAAAAATCATAAAATGTAATATGCAGGTACATCCTAGAATGCACTTGGAAAAGACACTACAAAATATTTATTTCTTTACAAACTACAAATTTTGATCTTACAAAACCTAGAAGAAAAAGAAGTATATTGAGCACTGATTTGAAAAATTCATTAAAAATGCTAAAGATTCAAAATGAACAATGTTCTGTAACCAACATGTAAATAAACCATGGGCTTATTCTGGGTCTCATTCTGATTTACTAGGAGCCTATTAGGGCAGGATGCCCGTTGCCCCCATCAGCCAGGAACCTCAGGATTAATTCTCCCCTAATGTACCCATTGTCAGAGATTTGCTAGAGGGTGTTCAGAGATCCGTGTTAAAATTCCATCATCAAACTGATAGGAGGTTTCCGACAGTTTCCCTACCTCTGTTCTAGTTCAGGTCTGTTTGCAGACTCTTTAATCATGCCTGCCAGAGACGATCTATCCCAGAAGCACAGAACTTCTCTTCTGAAGAGTAATTACTTTTAGCTTCAGAATGCACTGGATGCAATCAAGAGTGAATTATTTTTAAATTTCCCATGGAAGGATCCCTCTGTCAGATACGTGAGTATGTTTTCTTTATATAATGTGCATGCAAGAACAGATACACATACATAAATAGAAATGTGTATATGGACACACTATCCGTTCATTAACACATTTATTTATTCAAGATTACTTGATTCCCAAATCAGAAACGATGTCGTGTTGCTGAGGGCTAAGTACCCTCTGGCAGGAATGATAAAGTGTTAGGAGGAGAAGGGTGAATATTACCAGCAGAATCACCCAAGACCTCCCATTTCCATTTGATGATAAAGTTCAAACCAAAAGTTTACTTGTTATATTATTATTTGAAATCTACAAACACGCACATTCTTTACAAGGAAACAGTACAAACATACATATACTCACATTTCAGACATTGAGCATATTATCAGTATCTTCACTTTATATTAATTTTACAAACAGTTGAATTACTGTAATGGAGTTTAGGAGCACTAAAAAAAGCACTATAAAATTGTACTGTAGGTGTTTTGCATGCATCTGAAAAACCACAGGAAGGTTCGCTTCGGTTCTAGAAGTTTATGTATCTCTATATATGCTCCATGTATTACAACACAAAACATCAGATAATAAATTAGCTGAAAGTCAACTTACAGATTTGAAAGACCAAATGCAACTTTGGCAACTGGTACCACAGGAATATGGGCCAGACATTTATTTTTTTGTAAAGCCAGAAGTCCTTTAAATTCTATGACTAAAATTTAGGTATATAAGAAACAGAAGATACAGGCTTTCATTAGCTTTCTCCTTCAGACCATATTACAAAAAAGGCACCTACAGTCACCTATGACAGATATGTTTATCGTATGCTCAAAAACATACCTAACAAAAATACCTTATTGTTGAATTAATTCAACAGAGGTAATCAACTGGTAAACTGAAAAGTTTTAATAAATCTATTTCCTTCTGTGTAAAGTTCACTGAATTTACTGATAAACAAGAGCGCTACATTTTTGACTGCAATTCCAAATTAGTGATATACGGAATATGTATAATATAGTCTTGGACACTTAAATTGTGCCTGAACTGAGGGGAAAAAAATGTCTTTATTAGAGAAATAATTATTGCTTAGAAGGGTTCACTCTGCAAAACAGGAAATTGTTTTCAGGACAAGAAAAGTATTAAAGACTGCATGTCTATCTCAAGAATTCCAAGTTAAAAAATTGCTAAAATAATTATATTTATTCCTAGATTTATAAATTGGTAGCCTCCCTACTACAGCTCACTCTAATCCGGAGCTGAGCAGGAAGCACAAGTGAAATAACGAAAGCCAAAATCCAAGTCTACTGAGATCAAGAAAGTGTCAAATGCTGAATTCTCAAAATGTATTCTCTTAATGATTTAGAGCTTTGAAAAATCTATGTTAAATCAGGTTTTGTTACAGAAGAACTTTTCAGATTACCACCAAAAATGCTATGGCTAGCATAGAGATTATTACAATTTTGGCATATTTTGGCTTTAGCTACGATCTTCTTTTTCATAAAAAAATGTTTTTATTTGTTTCTATGTAGGTCACTATGGCATAAACAGAAAACTCTTCGCCTTTCATTTATTTCTGCTAACGTAAAACTCTATAAATAACACCAACATTTTGTGTCACACTATATATCCTTTCATCCTTCAATACAAGCAGCTTCTATGAACTCAGTAGATCTTTTGCATAACATTATTGGCAGAATATGTCCCGGCACTGTTACTATTTATCTTGGCTTTTGATTTCTTATGTAGCGACATAATACCATCCTTACCTGAATTAAGACTAAGATTGTTCAAACTCTATTGCTTAAAAGAGAGACAATCCCTTGACATATTCAATATATTTATAAATTACCATTACCTTTTAAAAACATTGTTCATTCTTCTGTACCCATGGCTTATAACATGATAGTATATTAGCAAAGCAGCTAAGACTTTTTACTTACTAGAGAGCGATCCTCTGAAGACACAGACCCTCTCTCCCACTATCTTATCCATAGGATAGACTTTGTGAGTGCTTTAGGGTCTGCAGTACCCTTGTGGGCAATATTTGCCCCCAGAGAGTTGAAAAGAAAATTGTTAAATCTATAGCACTTACAATGTCCTACATACATCTAAGCCTTTCCTCTTTTCATTAGTTCTGGTTTTTTTGGCTTCTTTAAAGTCACAATCTTGATTGTACTGCACAGTAAGTATTTATTAGAAGGTTTAACATATCCTTACTTTTCTAGGCCATTTTATATTTAAACTGGAAATAAAACACCAAAGTCAGCAAAATAACCTAATGTCTTTTATATGGCAGAACCTATAGGCTCAAGCTATAAATTAATTAAACTATTCCAAAGATTTATACTATGGACTTTCCTATGCTTTCTCTTACGATTAAATGCAGCATGTGAAAAAGGATATTGACACCTGGATGGATGCATCAAGAAGTATCAATGATTGTTACCTGCAGAGGTGTTACAAGAAATTTCATCTGCTGCAACGAAGACGAATTGATTTCTGCAAGAGAAGATAAAATTCACAATACTGCTTGCTGACTGGGAAATGTGCTAGCTGCCAATTGACTTGATGTTTACAGATGGGGTAGGGTAAGGGTGCTTAATTTTAATGAATGTAGCAAGAAAAAGTGTTGACGTATTTCAGTACTATAGAGTTTATAAGGATCATGAGGTAGACATGCTGGGATCTTTTAAATGAAATAATGGTGACATTTGGATATGGACTATGTACAAACTCTTGCATTGGAAGCTTCATGTTTAGTGTTACAGATATGTCGATATATTTATGAAGTCTAATAAAAATAAAACAATATTTATATTGATATGGATACTAAAGGGCACTACTGCAAAAGATGTAAAAAGCGTTTTTTGAAAAAAGTAATTGCAATTTACTTCGTGCATCTG
This sequence comes from Aptenodytes forsteri, assembly GCF_000699145.1. Classification (NCBI taxonomy): domain Eukaryota; kingdom Metazoa; phylum Chordata; class Aves; order Sphenisciformes; family Spheniscidae; genus Aptenodytes; species Aptenodytes forsteri. The sequence continues at coordinate 4,819,936 of NW_008794125.1, read as the reverse complement.
AAAGGAGGATACTGAAAGTAAAATATTTTGCTTTTTATGTCTAATACTATTGCCATCAGAAAATGAATTTTCTGCTATTTATTAAAAAAATGACATAGTATATTCTCATATACTGTCATCCAAATACATACAAAAGTCTTTTGCAGAATCTTAGGAGAATAAACTAGAGATATGAGTAATTTAATATAAACCTTCTCTTGCAAAATTCTTTTTTAAACGAGGTAACATGAAAAGAGAAATGCTAAATACGCTAATATTTCAAAATGCAGAAAACTTCACTATGGCACAAATCCTGATTTGTCCTTTCCAAAGTCAAAGCAAAAGGATTTGGGTGAATGGAAACCATGTTTAAGGTTTAACATCAAATGATTCCTTTATATGCATATACATAGCTTCCTTGAATTATCTTTGTGTTGTGTGGGATTAATAAAGAACCTGGGTGAAACACTTGGGTACTGTTTTACTCCAAATGGCATGTGGCTCCTCCAGCCTGCGCTGCTAGGCATGCTGAAAAGTTTTTCTGTTTTGCACAGCTTTAATGCAAGAGTCTACCAAATAGGAGCTAGAAGGAACTAGTTCTAGCTTGTACTAAGGACTACCTGGAAAACTTCGTTCTGCAAGACGATGAAAGCTCTGTCAAGCATTAAGTACTCTGAAGATCCTATTGAAAACTATTCAGTTCAGGAGCAAACATCTCTTAGGGGTAACAGAACCTTGAGGAGTTAAACCCTAAGAGAACAAAACCTAGTTCTATTACTTCACCTCCAATTTATTAGAGAGATTTGAAATTCTCGTTTGGAAATCTGTGAACCTTGTTACTTAGAAGTTCACATTTTTGGGGAAAAGAAAAAACCCAAAACAAAATAAGGAATCTGTAATCCATACTGTAGGGACAGGACTGATTAAGACCAAAAGTAGAATCTGATCATTGCCTCTGCCCTATCTCAGAGATACTAACACCTGCCTTTCAGTATGAATGACCTTAGTGATCAAACTGTATATTCTCTCATTTTCAACTGGATGTACGGATTGGTAGTTTTGCTCTTTATTTTGTCATCTGCAGCAATTCCACAAGCTAATGAGGTCTACCTAGCATGTAATGCTGAAGAGATGAATTTAAAAAAATGAAGAGGGATAAATTTAGCATTATAAATACAGAGCTACTCTGTATTTCATAGGCAGTATAATTTGTCACTGTATTTACTGCTATCACCTCTTTTATTATCACCTCTTGTGATAATTATATAGAAAGAAACAGGTAGATGTTTGCCTAAAAGGGATTCACCCAGTAGCAATGCAGACTTACCAGCTACTGTTTTACAGAAGATCCTTTTGGTTCATTTCTATGAAGTTATTAAACTGCCCTCTCATCTAAATGAAAAGATCACTTTTCCTTAAAAACTGCCTTTAAAGTGGCTAGCTGAGAAACTCCTTGTCTTTATCTCTGTTCAGAACATCTGTTGTTATGGAACATTGAGCCACAGAGACTATATCTTCAGATGCCAAAGTACAGAATTATCTGTAAGAATAATATGTTGGTTTAGTTAGTTACAGAAAGACCCCAGAACACTAACTGCTATTTGTCTTTTGGAACCACAGATGTTATTGAAACTGTTCTGAAATCTTACTTTTTATTACCAACTCTTTACTAATTACTGGTAGAAAATTAGTTTTAAAAAATTTAACCCAAACTAATACCTATTTAAAAACCATCTACCGTAAACATTCCTTGTTATACCGCTTCAATTTACATCGGTAGATACTATTTTCCCTGTAATTATTTGCTTTTGTAAAATTCATTTCACAACTCCATAAATCAATTTTAAAAGTAAGGAGGAAGTTACATATTGGTCAGCATAGCAACTGTGAGAATGAAAAGTAAGACTAGATGCTGGAGTTCAATAAGCCAGTTCAATTTTTTATAAGTAATTAGGTGTTATTGGTAACAATTACAAGAAATTGTTTAGTAGTTTGATGGCTCTAATATTTTATAGTGGCAGTTTTTTATTTCGTTAAATTCTATGCTATTGTTTACATAGACCTAGAGGGAGAACTGATAATCAGAGGTGTCACTATACACATATGTCACACCTGATGTCCAAAGCAAGTATTATTCCTTAGTGTGGACAACCCCATAGTTTGCAAAAGGAGTCCTTCTGACTTAAGCTGACACTGTGGTGCATCATATTCTATCTGTCCTAAAGCACATGAAAAGCAGACCTGGAAAAGGGCAGCTAACCTAACTCAGTCCTTTGCAAATGCAGGGTTGTTCCCTTTAAAGACCAATTTTATGCACTAACTGTATTGAGCGTACAAGGCTTAAAAAACTCACAAGTAAGGTATGGTGAAAAATCATGATGCATTTTAGGTTGTTTTAATGTTCCTCATCACTTCTCCACTTTTTATTAATGTAAGTGAACCCAACTTTATTATACAATAAGCCCTGCTCAGTTATTAAGATACAGAATTGCTTCCATCAACTTAATTTGTGTATTAACAGTGAAAGTATAGAACAAAATTTTTACTGCTTGTTGTTTTATACTTTAGATGTAAAAGAACACATTTAAAATCCAGTGAACATTTTTTTTCTTTAAATAAAATTTTAAAAAGTTGTTACTGGTTGTAACAGAAAAAGAAATTGAGAGAGTAACGTGACAAATACAGTGATCTGAATGTACGGTTGGATATATTCAACTTGCCAGATATTCACACCCTGGGCTAAGTGCAATCCTTTTAAGTGCTGGAGTGGCACCCTTTGGCAGCCTGAGCTCTCTGATGGAAACCCAGACAGTGCGGGTCATGAAAATGTACTTCTGGGACTCAAAATGGCAGTGTTCCATCTGAGCAGCTATTTCCCAAGGGCAAACACTTCTGCATACTATTACTTCTCTCAATCCTATATATCAATTCCTTATTTCTTCTAGTAAATTGAAAACTACCACAGATTTTTACCATATGGTAATAAAGATATTTTTAAAGTTGGAAAAAAAAAAATGTTTAAACATTTGATGTATTTTCTGAATTTGGATAGAAACCAAGGGAGAGGACAGCAAAAGTAAGTGATTTGATGCTCTTTCTTACTTTGGGGTAGTTACTGAGCCCGCATTACCCCAATTTTCAAAAAGGTTCAAATACGTTCTAATTTCCCCTGCACTGTTCCCCATAGACCCTTTGGCAGACTCCTAACAAACACAGTCCTCGAAGGCCCCAGATCTGACGGAAACCTCCCTATCAGTTTTAGCACCTGCTATTTCTACCCAGCAGGTCTTCTGCATATCCAATACATTAGGTGCTTTCTTTCTCTCTCCTTGATGCTGTTAGTTTGGTGAAAACAGGACATCCTATAGCATAAAACTGGATTTTTACATTTTTTAAATAAAATCTTTAATCACTAGAGTCCAAGCCTTATCTTCACTATGGCTGTTTAATATACTGAACTACTTCTGCGAAGAAACCTCACATTGAATAACTTCCCTCTTTGCTTCTTGCTAAACTGTGTCCTAGAAAGACTCAGTCTGTGGTAGAATGGAGAACAGCTTTAGGAGAGGAGTCTTTGACCACCCTCTGTCAGCCTTTCCGTCTTAGCATCTCTTTCACAGGGTACCTTGAAAAAAAAAAAGGCATGATATTCTACACGTATCCTTCTGTACTGCACTTTTTATTATAGGAGACCTTTTATTACAAGATCCTTGATTAGCAACATTAGGGCTTATGCCCTCAGGAATGACTTTCAGTCATTATTAATCTAATAATTTGTATTTAGACAGCGACAGGGCTTGCACTATAAAACCAAATATTGTTTGAAAGCTTTTGTGATGGCATGAGGTGGGCAGGAAAAGTCCAGCTGTCAGAATCAAAACCATACTCTGCAGCATCAAACTTCAAAGAGCATAACAAAATATTTTCAGGTTCAACTTTACCACCTGACTAAAAGTACCCTGTTCTAAATTAAAGCAGGCCACTGAATTGAAAGACTTAGATAATAAAGTATTAAACCAAAATATTTAAGCAAGTGAAGAACAGGATTTTAAGTGAAGTTTGACTAAGGTTTTTCATTATATACACTATTTAGAAAAAAATATTACTAATTACAAATGACCAGTGTAAATGTTATGTACTCACAGAAATTAGGCCTTCTGGACTGGGCAATTTTGTTTTGTTTTTTTTTTTAAATACCATAGCCTAATTTCTTCAGCATGTTTATACTACCACAAGTTAATTAAAAGGCCTAAGATATTTCATAAATATATTCTGTCAGTACTTTCCCTTACCAAAATGTTACATCTACCCATTTTCAAGAAGAGCTGTCTTTTTACAGGTTTGCTTCTGACAAGTCACCTTAACTGTGCTGAAGTAGTACAAAAAAACCTTCCATACATTCATTCTAAAGCACACTGACCTAATACAGAAGCTACATGATATCAACACTGAATTTAAGCTTGAGTAAGACTTTATACATGAAATTTAGTAGAACTATGTCAGCAATTTGTAATTACTATGTAGTATTTTTAGCTCTTATTTCTACAGAAATCTTTTCTGGAAGCATGTTTAAATAGTCTTGACTCTCTTAATCTACATACTCTGAGAGTCAGTTTCAAGTTTGAGATACCTGATATTCCAATGAGGTTGATTAGCTTTTAGTGTACATGTATTTTACATGCTCCATCAGGAAAAATTAAGTTAGAGTATTAACAGCATTTGTGTTTAATGAACATTTATCACTTTCCTTCAAACTTTTTCAAAATTCCCTTAGTATTTCCCATCCTCATAAACACTAACACCAATGATCTCAGCTACCGGAATGTCAAATAGGTAGCAGAACAGAGAGAGGAATTCTGTTTTATACCATCTTTGATACAATACTGGAACTTTAGGCTTCTTCACATGCGGAAAGTTGGGAGTTTCTCCTCACTGAGAAAATGGAGTGAAAGTTTTCCTAAATACCAAAACTCTGATAATTCAGTTGTACATAAATATAGACAACGTTTATCTCATTTTCTACATCCAAATAGACTTTATTTTAAAGGTCAGTGGCAACTTAAAGTAGAATGGAGCTCAGAAAGAGCAGATGCTTGTAACAGAGATTGGGTGTACAGTACAGACCTAACCGCTGATCCTGCCTGAACCGTGTATGATTTGGCCACTTCACTATTAGTTGGAAAATTCAGAACCTGGAAGTGGCAGACAGGAAGAGATTCAGAGAACGGGTCTCAGATGCTCTTTTTTATGACTTGAGGAATCTAACCATCGTGAAGCACAATTCCAACCTGATTTCAGGATAGACTGTTACTCTGAGTGCTCCCCCTAAAAGTTTCCTTATAGTCGCCCCACCCTGGCAAAGGAAGTGCTCCTCTTTGTCTGCACTACTACATACCCCTGAGAAAGCATCAACCTACTACCCCATTTTCCGCCCTACAGTCCTTGGCCACGCTATTCTTCAGATGTACAAAAGTACTCACAGCTGTGTCTGGGAAGTTTATATACTGAGGTCATTGTGGGTGTAAGAACCTACGTTTGTAGGGCACATGAGACAAACTAAGTGTTGTCTGTGCCCTATCTTCTCCCTAAAAGGCTGGGTGACAGATGGACTTTTCAACACTATTTATATTTTACACAGCACATGATTAAGAACAAAATTTTGACACACATATAATTTCACCCAGCACTCCCAGAAGCTTTTAGTCCCTCTTCTTGGCAACATAGAGCTTCCATAAAATAGAAGCTATAATAGGGGTCAAGTGGGATTTTAAGAAATCAGGACTTCCCTAAAAATAATCACACTAACTCTAGGAAATTTGAAACATAAAAGAAATTATAATCCAGTAACACACAGTGATCATGTTTCATACACCAGAATTCTTGGACTTTGCTTACTAACTTCACAAACTAGACAGAAATAATTTTGCTTAACACAGAAGCGCAGCCCCACCTCCCAAAAATATAGCAACTGCCAAAAACAGTGCAGAGCCCCAAAACATAGGAAATTAAGATGAAGGCAAACACAATACTGAACAGAATGTACAGGGAAGACTTAACCTACATGTAATCAGTTGACTTTTTCTGGTAAGACCACCATGGGATTTACAAATAGTCAGTATTTAGATTTCAGGGATCAGACCCTCAGCCGGTAAAATTGATGCAGCTTAACTGAAAGCACTGACTTCACTGGAGCTATTCCAAATTGTATTCTCCAAGGATCTGGTGCTAACTATATAGTGTAGCAATGATTTTTTCCCAGAGGTGTTATATGTGGTAAATCTATACATTTCTCCATTATATTATTAAAGATTCTTTATTTTTCCTTCATGCTCTAAACTTTAAGGCTTTGTTGCTCTTGTTAGGACTAACGTTGAGGGCTTTTTCACTATGAATTATAACATAGCTGACAGCTGGCTACTTGAACAGTTTCTGTAATATTCAAGTATGGACGAAGTTTCAGAGTTTCTCTCTAAAATTATTTTATCAAGTCCTCCCCAACTCCCTCCTTCTAGTGTCCTCAATTTAAATATCAAGGCTATCACAGAATTTAAACCTTTTAATATTAGTATAATAAAAAATATAATAAGAAGGTTGATTTTGCTATTATCATGCTTTATATTCCCATTCCTGTAAGATCAAAGTACATTATCATACTCATAGCATTTGAATCACAACACAAAGACAACTAAACAACTTTACAGCCATACCTATAAAATATATTAAATGAAGTAAAAATAAAACTATAAACAGAAAGTAATTCATGTGGTATCAAGCTTCAACAACACTAACAGTGACTTGTTTGACCTGATGTGCATTAGAAAAGTATATTTTACTTTTAGACTAATTTCTTCCATGCCAGGTTCTTTTTTTTCTGCAGAATTGTTCGTTCAACCTAACTATTAATAATGATGCCAAGATAAAGAGGAAGACACAAATATTCTGCTTTCACTTCGGTATTCTGCCTTCATTGTCAAAAGATAATGCATCTCCCACCTCCATCATTCCTGACCATTTCATTAAATACTCTTTTCTGAAATTCTGAAGCAGGCCTTGAAAGTGTATGGAGTTAAACCCTGCATCAAAATAAATTAATGTAGCTACTTCTGTACATATTACCTCACAGAAAACATTACAGATCATCTTGATCACCCAAGCAAAGGCAGCTCGTTCATCTGCCTGGACTCAGCTGCCACTCCAGAAGGTCCAGTGTCACCTCTGCCTGCATGGGTGTCTCACATGCCCTAGAGTGTCTCAGATTTTGACACTAGATGCCTGTTTCCAGGCGGCTTAACCAAGCCCTTAATTTGACTGCCAGGTTAGGCACCTCTGCATGGCTTTTTATCTGCGTCTTCTTTGTGCTCAATACAGGACATTTCAGTGTGATTTAGCCAATGACAAGATGTCTCTAACATAATTCAGACTGCCAAAGACAGCAGGAGACAGAAAAGTTAAGAAATATCTCTCATTAAATTTTATCCTGTCACCAGTCACACAGCTTCTTGAACAGGAATAATTTGTTTTAATACCAAAAAGCACTTTTGCAATTGTGAAAAGCACACCTTCAAGAAAAGGGACAAAAAGAAAAAAAAAAGAAAAAAAGAAAAAAAATCCCTAACTCTTCTGGACAGTAGTGGAAATGTGCATTCCTACATTTCCAGTGAAATGCCTGTATTATTCCATTTACTCAGAGAAAAAAAACAAACAAAAAACCTAAAGAGAAAAATGGTCAACAGAAGATGCTTTCTCATAATTTGTGTTCTTATGTCAGGCTTTCCCCAGCAGATGGACAGGCAGCTTTTTTAGCCCTGCTATTGAACTAACTAAATAACCCATTCAGACGCTAGAAGAGAGAGACTTCTTTTAGCATAACCTAATATTAATACTGTAAAGCATGTTAGGGAAATGACAGGGTGTCCATACTGCATACAGTGTAGATATAATTTTTCCATGGCAATGTCTGTTCATATAGAACTCCCCCTCTCTCTCCTCCCATTACCCCTCAAAGACTGCATAAAGAAAATTTCTAGCAAATTGGTGCTATACTTTGCAACTTAGTATAGTTGTTGTGCAATTTAGTACAGTTGTTGTGAAAAATATGTTTATTCTTAATATATTGCCAAAACATGGACAATGTCTTACATCACAACCACTGGAAAAATCTGTAGCCCTTTCATCTACATTTTAAATCTACACATATTTTATTTCCTGATTTATTTATTTTTTAAATCAAAGCTATACAAATATGCTTAGTTCTAATTCATATTACCTGCCGTATCAGTGGAATGTTTCTATGTATGAAGTATTACATACTGTATTATACATAGTATAAATGTATTTATTATTAATAATACTATATGCATAGTATAAATACGCATATTTATCTGCAAGAGGAACACAGATGATTTTTAAGTGGATCTTAACATTCTAAAGTGAAAGCTAAAACTAATAGGTGAAATTCTGGACACCACATAAATCGACAGTAGAATTCATACTGATGTCAGTGGCATAACTGCTCTGAGATTATTTGCCTTTTACTGTGATTAACACAGTCTACACACTTAAACTAAATCCTTGAACAAGCAATCCGGTGACTTTACTTCAGAAGTGCTCCATGTCAGAAATGTAAACTGATGTCAGTATGATCCAGGACTGCTAAATTAAGGCTATTTTGGAAGTTTTAACGTTTATATTTGAATTTTTTTT